>NW_014569594.1:941447-943528 GCF_001313835.1 Polistes canadensis
AATTAATTAATATTTTAATATCAAATCTTATAATCTAATCAAATCTCATTTGATTTACAGATTGATGCAGTCATAATCGATGGTGTGAATGCATTGACATTAGGTAAGATGATCTGTAATTAGAATTATATGATCTAATATTTTTCTATGATTTCACAAACATTTTTACCATAATCTTTTATCCTTTTTATGGTTTCAGAAAGACGTTCGCCATTGTTCCATGGAAATTCTACTAATCAATGGTGGTCTATACAACTGCATACATACGTGCAAGTACATTTCTTTATTTCTTTTCTTTAATTTTAGAATGGATCTCCGACGCAGCAACCTCCCCGTGGTGAGATCCGGTAACCGATATTGCTTACGGTGTCCATAGAATTTATATGGTGCAACGTAAGCACTGTCGGGCCAATGGCTGACGTTCGATGCATTAGAAAATTTTAACTTCTCGTTTTATTAATTAATTCTAATGCAAATGAAATGATATATTGAATTAATATATATAATATATAATTAATTGTTCAAATGATTATATATAAATATTATACCTTGTTTAGTTTTATATTAATGCTATATCTATTCTTTACTATAGATATTAACGCAATTGGTATACTTCTGTAAAAATAACCCTATCGCGATTAAATTTATTTTTTGAAGATAGAATGCAACGCGATATTTTCTCGTTTGTATTTTATCTTAATTTTTTTATGTAGCTTACAAATTTGTGGTTACATCTATTGAATATTTTCTTATTAATAATTAAAGCATATAAAAATAGTAGCACGATTCCAGAATTTTTGGAATACGTAGTTTAAATAATTTGAATTATAAAACGATTAATATCTTTTTTATTAGTAACATAATAAATAAACAGAAGTACGCTACGACTTGCTTTAACAAAACTTTGATTTTCAGAGCTTTAATTGTGATTGCGTGCAATGCAATCTTAGAGTCAGTGTTTGTTTCGAAAAATGTGTTGCATTTTTTGTATGCAATCACATAGATTGCTTTAAAAGTAATTCAATCGTAATTTAAAATCAATGCAAGAATTTGTTATAATATTCTTGTTAAAAAAACAATTTGCTCGTTGCGCGATTACAATCATTAACACACTTTCGGCCAATTCGATAGAAGAGGATTTGCATCTCGATTAAAATATTGTCATGGTCGAAARTGTGAATTAAAATATCTTCGTTTCTTCTGGATCATCTTTATCAACGARTCTGSGGCTTCGTCTGGATAAATCAACGGTTAGTATTATTTTATAATCTTAATTATTACTTTTCACATATTCATTTTTTAAATCATGATTGTTTTTATTCATATTTTTCATTCATGAAAAATGTTTTGAATGATATGAAACATAATTAATTTTATTTTGTATTTTTAATTTCAGATTAATCATCAATGCAACAATTCAACGATTCATCGATTCAACGATTCATCAATTCGACAATTTATCCAATTTAAATCAACTTCACGACATCATTCAACCAACAGCGAGGGGGACGAGTGTTTTGGAGCCATCGCARAACTTCTACTGCCAATTGTTCAGTTTCATTTTTTATTTTATTTTTTGGTAACAATTGGTAACGAGTAAGTCAATTTAAAGTCCCTCCAGTGCCCAATCATGCCGAGGGTGAAAGATCCAATATCGGCACGGGTTTCTGGTTGTATTCGTAGATGTATCTTGTCCGAAACGAGCATAAGCGACCGTAAGTAAAACTTTTTGTTTTGCTCACGAGTGATTCCCAATATATATGTGATTTTTATACATGCAATTTATTTAGATTAGGCCAGGGTCTTCTTGTTTCATCGGTTTCAATTCACTTAATTAACATTGCAATTAATTATTTTACTTATTTTTTTCTCTCTACTTATTTAATCGTGTTAGTAATGGTGAAATACAGCATTAATTTACTCGATTTCGTGCCAATAAAGCATATACAAATTGTTTTATATGCATTGCTTCTTAATTAGTTTTTCAATTATGATTAGTTTTTTAATCTTGATTAGTTTTTCAATCGTGATTTATATTTCGATATATCGATACTTCGATATTATTATCAATAAATGAGCAA
>NW_014569595.1:0-57764 GCF_001313835.1 Polistes canadensis
GCTTGAAGAAAGAAGAGGCTAAAAGCCGAAGAGGCCCCCACTTAATTGTGGCTCAAGAGGGCAACTACAGACTTAATGAGTTATTTTCAAATTCAACAGCATGGTTGAAGCTTTTGAAAATAGCTCGTTGGTCATTTTTTATTGCTTGATTTTTCTTTGCTCGTCAATAATTTATAATGGTTATTAAGAATGGAAGTAACTAACATAGTTTGCTGAATGTTTCAGGTTACCATCGTGGGATTTGCCATACCAGCCACCACACATCGAACATAATTTTTCCTAAAAATAAATCGAGTATTGAACAAATTTTATATTACATGATATTTGTTTTACAAAACAAAATATCTTCATATTATTTTATAGTACAATATCATTCCCGAATTCCCACTCCAATTTCATATCATTTTCTAATTTCATATCACCCACACGTTTATCTTTTCATTCTTCATTTCATTCGTAGAAACTAATTATCTTATAATGTTTTTTAATGATTCTTTTTTATTTTTTTAGGTATTATGATTTAATCAATTATTGTTGAAACTCTTAATTTTATTTTATTTTGTTTTAGGATATGATTAATTCCAATGAATTTGTAAGTATTGGATTTTCATATAAATAAGGAACATGCTTTCGTTGCATTCATTGCATCTTTGCAAATCTAAACTAATCTTTCTATTTTTTTTTTCAGGTTCTTTTCCAGTATTTTTTTCAATGGGTAGCAGCGGGTAGATTCTTTCTTTGCGAAGAAAGGTTTACTTCAGGGATGCGACCCTGCCCACGCGAGCCTTGATTCTATCTTATCTCCAAATATAGAATCATGTCCTTACCTAAAATTCCACCCACACCAAACGATCCTATTTTTAATATTTTGTTGGCAGGATGAATTACAAAGACAATGCAACACTCCGTCCAAGAGAAGGAAAATACGAATCAAAAAAGGACTGAGGTATGTTAAATGGTAGTATGACAGAATTATTTTTACAGTTACCATGGAACAGTACAAAATCACGGAAAGTTCTATCTTAAAAGTCTTAGTTTTTCTTTAGTTATCTTTATCAAGAATAACCATGGAGACGATGACAAATTCCGTTCAAGAGGAGGAGAAAGTGAATTAGAAAAAGACTGTGAGTAATGGTAAATGGTAATAGAAGATAATTATTTTAGAAAATAATTGAAGTATTTTAATCTGTTTATTGTATTCCCCGTAGCATTGCACATGTATGATAGTTATTTATAATGCATTTTCTTTTTTTTACAGGTACCATGGATAAACCCAAAATTAAATACATTTATTTTTATTGTATTATATTTTAGGTATATTGCAAAATTATTAAAATTGAAAATATTCATAATTTGTAATCTCCGTATGTGTATATATTGCAATTATACTAAAGTTTGTTATTTTTCAGTAAAATCATCGATTTCACTTAAATTCTATTCAGATGCATTCCTTGTTTTATGTTGGTGTGAGAAAAATCATTGTTAATGCACTTCCATGTTTATACAGGTACCATGGATCAGTCCGAATTTTTACAGATACCATGCATCATTCATTGCATCTTTGCAAATCTAAAATAATCTTTACTTTTTCTTTTTCAGGTTCGTTTTCAGTGCCACTTTTCTTTTTCTTCCCTACCCTTTTGTTTTTTTTTGTTACAGGTTCAATAGGAGGAGGACCACACAAGAACCAGAGGAGGACCAGACGAGGACTTAGTTATAGTAACGGATGATATAAAGAAAATTATTATTATAATAATTAAATGTATAATTTTGATCTGTTTATTGTTTTCCCCGTAGCATCGCACACGTGTGATAATCATTTTTAATGCATTTTCTTTGTACTTTGGTCCCATGGAACAATCCATAATTACATACTTTTTGTATTATTTTGCTTTATTTTATGTAGATTGAAAATTATTATCTATGAAATATTCATAAACTATTGTAATGTTTTTTAGGTGAAACTCTTAGGGTGGGGCCTAAGAGTGGGGCTCATTAAAAACCGTTCTCGGGGTAATCATTTTCTTTGGTTTCTATTTAATTCGGATGTGGACATCTTCAGGATGCACATCCCGGGTCTTCAGAAGCGGTTACCTCCTCGTGGTTAGACCTGGGCAATGGTATTTTACTTTCAGTATAATGTTTAACATATTTTATATGTTATACATTCCATTGCAAGTAAAATCTAGCCAAAGACCGCTTACCATAAACATTATAATTGTAATTAGTTTCTTTTAACTTCCTAATTGATATCATATTCCTTTACTCCTTTCCTTGGTTTCTTCTATCCATTTATTATACAGAAACTAATTACTTTATAATGTTTTTTAATAACTTTTATGTACTTACAGATACCAGGGAGTAGTCCAAAATTGTTGAAATTTAAGTTGCGATCTATAAAAAAGATTGCATTCGATTCATTTATTGCATCTTTACAGTTCTAAAATAACACTTTTTTTTGCAGGTTTCTTTTTTAAATCATAGCTGCAATGGATAAATAGTAGACTCTTTCTTTCTATAGAATGATTAATAAAATATCATTTTATATACTTAATTGATAATGTTGCTTACGAATTGGTAATATATTCTTTTAAATATTACATATCTATTATTCTATTTTGAATATTAATTAATTTTGAACTTATATTTATATACTATCAAAGAATACTGTATTCTTTGATAATATTGTACCGTCATCGCATTAAGTACCTACCTATGGTGGACCTACTGGTGGTCCTAGTAGTAACAAAAATGAAACTGGTAGATAAAAAAACGGACTTGTGAGCTTCTATGTACTCCTCTCTTCTGTATTCTTTGATTGAATATTACTTACATCATTTCCAACTAATATGCGGTCTAGGTGGTGACAACATCTACTTTTATTGTGCTACCTCCTGTATCATCATATGCTCCGTTTACATTTCTTTCATTTTTGCGACACGAAAAACGATCTGGACCACCGAGAATATTTAGAATTCTATTGGAAATTAGAAAAAACGTCAAAATTTCGAATCGCGGGGATGGTATTTAAATGCTTTTCATAGTATATATATACATATAGTGAATGTATTGAAAAGAACATTCATTAATATGTTTCGAAGCTATTAAATATTTCTTATTAATTTTTATGGTCTTCTATTAGGGTGAACCAAAAATTAGTGCGTATATATAATATATATCCACAGTATAATATAAGCCCACAGATTTTTATATACGAAATATATTAAGATAGATACATTATTAATCTTTAATAAATGTATGTTTTACAAATTCAAAAATATTCTTATTTGGAAAATATTGTATAGAATAAATTTATCACAGTAATGTAAGTCACATGATTTTAGTAAATTAAAATAGAGTTTAGAATGTAAAGAATATTATTAGTATTCTCATAAAGCTTATAAAATAGATACTTATTGCTTATAATCATATTGTATTATTATTTAAATAAAATTATTTTTGTATTATATTAAATACTTTGACATGAAATAATTTCAAAATTATTCATAGCTTTGTTCATCAGTTATAACAAATAAATCAATTAAATTACAATGTAGTTATTAGAATAATTTAAAGCATATATATATATATATATATATATACACGATTATATATACATATATATATGCACATACATATAATCATAAACTGATACTATTATTTATCAAAGTAAGATGATATTCATTATTTTCTTTCTATGCTTTAATATTATTACAAAGTTGTTGATGTAACAGCACTAACGCCATGTACTAAAACTACCGGTGGTAAATCCACAGTCAATTCTGTTAATAATTGAAGATATTGTCGATACATAATATTTTCATTCCATGTATTTGATACAGGTGGTGCTGGTAAATATATAAAAGAAGTTGCAGTTTGACTGGAATGTTGTTTGATTAACTGATTAACTCTGTAATTTATAAATAAGTATTGAAAAATCTTAAATATCATATCAAAGGAAATAATGTGTCAAATATAATTACCTGATTATATAAGTCCTCGAGACATTACTTAAAGTATTATCCACGTTTTCACTACCTGATTCATATTGAGTATCCAATTTTGGTTCAATAAGAGATCTGCCTTTGAGATCGCTTACTTGCATTCCCCAGTTAGGTATTTTCTTAATCGATGCAGAAATTCTCAAAACATTTAATAATTTTTTAATCTTATGTTCATTTGAAACCTTGGGAAATTCACTGATAGAACTTTGAGATTCTGAAATGCTTAAACTTGTACTACTGTCTGCAATTTCGCAATGGAATACACGAAGATGTAAATTTTTCCAAACAGGAACCATATTTATAATGCATGCGAGTTGAAGCATAAATAATGAAGTTGTATCGAATGGATCTTGATCGGATGGTTGGAAGAAATTCACTGGCCATACATCAATGTATTTAAGATTTGAATTTCTGCAAAATTATATGATATTATATCATGTGTATAATACGTATAATAATAATTTGATATATTTATTTATAATAATAGCTTACTTCGAAATTTGTGATTTATCAAGCAAGTGGAAATTTCTGCCCAAACATAAGTTCTTTTTCATTCTTAAGACATCCGAACACATTCCAACATATTGTACCGGATCCAAATTTTTTTCTGTACCTGCTTGCCTCAGTGGAAAAATAACATTATTAGAAACTCCAATGCTTTCACTAGTATTATCAAATACTGCCGTCGAATATTGAGAATCGGTGAAGAAATTTCTTGGTGTTTCTTCATCGTAAAAGCCAAGAATAATCGTATTTGGTTTCATTGCACCCATTCCAGATATTCTTATTAAATGATGTAATCCTTCGCGAATTGTTTTTGTAATCGTCAGCTCTACAAATGCTTTCACTTTCATATGATCGACTAAACTCAACCAGTGAGGATATTCTTCTATCGTCGGATCAATATTCTGTCCAGTAAATTCACCTATCTTTACATGTCCTATAACATATAATCCTCCTTTTTTCAGATCATTTACAAAATCTATAAGAGGACATGCAGATCTTGGCGAGGCAACCATCAGAAGCATTTGTGGTCTCCAAAATTTAACATGGTCTTTGCGGGAGTCTAACATTAATAAATATTTTCTCACTTGATGAAATATTAATGCTTGCGATATACTACCCCATGGTGCATTTTTACTCGGAGAAAATAAATGCAGTACTATTATTAAAATTAAACATAATATTATACTGCTCGATGCATATATACTATTTATTACAAACATCATAATTAATGTTCCAAGAAGACCTATGGTTGCAGTGTGCCATGTAAAATAATTAAATGTTGGTCTGCAATTAAATTGTATATCATTATTTTTACATAGATATGTATAAATGTATTGGATAAGAATGAGTATTGGATAAGAAGAAGAAAAGATTACCTGAAATTTGGTGCACTTGCAAGTTCAAGTCCAAGGCAGGCTAAATTTGTTGCCAAATAGCTCAAAAGGAATAATACTGAATTGATTTGAGCTATTGTATTTAAGGAACCGACAAGTAAAATTATTTGAACAAGAGTCCACGATGTAAATACTGCAGCTATTGGATTTCCATGCCATGTACCTTGTATGATAAAATTTAATCCTGAACCTAAACAACAAATAGAAGCAAGAATAATGTCTAAGTTTTTTAATCTCTTTATAAAGTATATATCTTGATCATTTACCAAAAACATTATCTTTTGCTAATGCTTCTAATACTCTACTTGAGCCAATTAAGTTACTCAAACCAGCACTGAATGTTGCCGTCAATATACCAACAGCTACAAATGGCGGCCAAATATTTATTGGCATCATATATATAAAATTATTTTGTAGTAAAAAACGACTTGTAGTTGCAGCTGTTAAAATAGATAATAATATATAACATAGGAAAGTAAATAATACTGCTGATAATGTTCCACGTGGAATATTTGTGCCCGGATTTTTGAGTTCACCTGCAAATAAATATTGAAATAATATTATCAAATATATGTAGATAAAAAGTAATTATAATGTAAGAAACTTCGACAATATTTACCACTCATATTTGCTCCTGCCATAATGCCTGTTACACCGCTGAAGAGTACACCAAATACGCTAGCAAAATCAGTCATCGTACCAGTACTTGTATAATCAGCGCTATAATTTGAATATAAATTATTTGCAAGAGTGGAAGACAGAAGTCCTGTGTATGATCCATTGATGTGTTCAGTAGCATTTTGTACTAATGTGTTTACATCTGGAATTGGTATCTGAAAATGTTTTATTATTTTTATTTTCCATATTATTCGAGTACAAAAATATACAATTATCATTAATGGTATAGTTATAATTATATTAGTAATCCTACCTCCATAGGTCCTCCTACTAAAAAACTTACAAACACACTCCCAAGACAAATGCATACAACTGCTAGAATGGCAACACTAGTTTTTGCAAACATAGCAGCTCCAATTAGACAGACTAAAAGATTAGCTGTATTTAACAATGAACAATAGAGAAATTGCCACCATCGACCATTCGGTATTAGTGCATTTTTTCCAACTAAATATCCGGAAGGGCCAAAATTTTCTATCAAACCTTCAGCACAACCAGAAACGCAAAGTGCACTCGATACAATATTTGCCATGAAAAATAATGTACCAATGGAACCGCCAAATTCAGGTCCTAATGTACGACTGATCATAACTATATAACGTATAAGATCATTTAGAAAAATATATGTTTATCTAAAAATATGGGCAATTAAAGAACTTTTCTATCATATAATATGCAAGGATACAATAAGCACCACCTCCTTCAACCGCTCCATTTGTCGATATAGCACAAACAGATGCAACGGTAAATAGTAGAATTCCATAGGCAATTACAAACTGTACAAGAGTTACAAATAATCCTGCATTTCCAACAATGTAACCTGCAATAGATATTACATTACAACGATGGACAAAATTCAATTTCTAATATGCGAAATCTAAACTAATAATATGAATATATTAGTTTAACATTTAAATAGAAAATATTAATATCTTAATCTTACCCATGCGTAAGAAAACTAAGGCACTGAACATGGATAGGGTGACAGGACTGAATACACCAGCAAAAGTACCTAGTGTACGTGTACTATCAACACCAAGACTACCAAATTCCACATATCCATCTCCATCAGTACGTGTTGTTTTACCAATTTTAAATATGTTGCTGAGTCTTCGAAATACATTTCTTCCATTAATCAATGGTGCTTTTTCAGTAGCAATTCTTATGTGTACAGATTCAGCATTTGTAGAACCAATCTCTGGTGCAATCATATTGCAAGTTTTCTTCAAAATTAATGCATATGTATTATTATACGTAGAAAGTATACAGAAATTTAAATTGCACTAAGAAAAAATAGTAAATAAATGCACATATTATTTTACCAAATAATAAACATAATGTTGATGAAATTCAATTCGCAAAAAAATTTCGAAAATGATAAAAAAGGCTTAATTACTTTGTTTGGATATATAAACGTAAACAACTTACTTTAATTCTTAGTTCCTTGCATAATAAAGTAGAAAATTATAGATAATCACGATACAATTAGTCATTAAGTTATGATGTCATGCATTAAAACGTAATGTCAAATAAATAGATGTTTGAGGTTAAAATACTCATTTAAAAAAAATAATGGGTATCGTTTTTCCTTTTAAACATACACTATGAACAACATAGATGAGATACGCAATAGACATTTTTATTCCTACTTTTTTATTCTATGGAATATTTGATCCATATCTAGTTTCTTTCTTTACCATCTTTGGATAATGTTCTACGTTATTACTGTCGGTAATTCTGATGGTAAGTTACCATCAGATCTCAGTCGGTAAGATAAAGGTAGAGCACTACTATTATCAATACGATGCTTAGAAATGTTACTAGATTTCAATATATTTTAAACTTTCTTAATTGCTAGTAACTTTTAATAACAAGTAGTGTACACAAAGTGAATGTGTAATTAAATTCTATATACATTTAAAAACAAACAACAATTAGAAATCTAATATAGATATTTTGTTTAAACTATTAATAAAAGTTTACTCGTTAAGAACGATTGTCTTGGAACAGGTACAGAAAAAAGACTTATTAAATTAAAAAAAAAACCGATATCATATTGGAGCTAGAAAGACAGGAGAAAAACAGACAAACAAAAATCAGCAATTGATTGAAAACAAAAAACAATAGAAAACTTCATTGCTTTGCTTAGAAATGAGAAAAAACGTTATTGCATGTTTTATTATTTATAAATAATTAATAAAAATAAAGTGTGCAATTAAGAGTACATATTCATTTTTTTCTGCTGTTCAGGTCCATGCCAACTTTTCTGCGATAAGTTGAGGGAAAACCGAATATTATATCACTGATAATATGAATAAAATACAAAAACCGTAAAAAATATAATAATATAATAGATTTTTTAAAGATATTAATTAAACGAAATGATAACAAATGGTTGAATTAATATTTATTGTAATAGATAAGATTGAAAACAATAATTTATTTTCGCTATTGATCTATCTTATTGTATTTTTTAAGTTTATTGGACAGGTTATTGCATTTTCTTAAAAGTTAATAATTGAAAGAGTTTTTTTAAATATTTTTCTAATAATATTATATGCCTATATACAGATTATGTTATCGTTATGACATAATCTTTCTCTACTATAGAATTTTCGATTTTAGCAGAGAAACATGAGATGTATTTTATATTACAGCTGATTTGTGTGTGTGTTGTGTAGATTAGTAATAGTATTTTATGTTAATACAATTAGTATTTGTATGTAAATTAGAATGAAAGCAACAACAACATAATCATTTTAATAAAGCATTGATAATAACAATCAATTAGTGTTACAATCGTTAACACTAGCATTTTTAAACTTAACGTGATAATTACATATTCCCAAATCTAACGTAAAATTTATGTAAGTCTTGTATTACAAGTAACATAACATTAATATTAAACGTAACGACTTAGATGAGAAGAGTTTTCTCAGAAGATACTCACACAGTTTATATATGATTATCTTAATAATAACAAGATATTTAAAGTTATGCAAACGTTACAATCTTTTAGCAACAGTATATTTTTTGTAAACAGATTGTCTCAAATACATGAGAAATATTATCGAAAAAAAGGAATGTTACCTATTCGTTATAAGGTTTAGCAAAATAATAATAATGAACACGTATTCGCAATAAAAAAAAAAAAAAAGGAGAAACGAGATATAACAAAACTTTGTCTTGCTATAATCATTCGTTTTTAACAAATTATATCCTTTAATTTAAAGAATCACGTTTCTACTTTTTCAGATTCTATCTGTTTATTGACTTCCGTTTTCAAAACTGTTTTTTTTTGCGCTGATTCTTCTTTAGCCATCTTGTCTTGTTCAAATTGTCCATCCACGTTAACTTCTTCGTCGTCGTCTTCTTCTTCTTCTTCTTCTTCATCTCCTTCTTCTTCTTCTTCCGCTGCTTCTTCTTCCTCCTCTTCCTCAGTTTCTTGTAATAATTCTTCTTTTATCGTAATATTTTCATCGAATTTACGATCCTCATTATTAATTGGATTTTTCGTTTCTCCTATCATCTCTTTCACTGTTTCAGATATTGTAGAATTTTCTTCGATACGATGGAACGTTATTATGTGATGATCTAATTCAGCTTTGAAAAAGAACTTTGAGGTACATTTAGAACAATCGTAAGGCCGTGCATTCAAACCATGTTCTTGCAACATATGATTCTGTAAATAAAAAATAGTTAAATAATACTCTTATTATATATATATAAAGTCATCTCGAGCAAAATACACCAAGTAGTTTTTTTTAGTTTATAATAATTGTTAGGTGTAATGATTAAAAAGTTTTATTACTATACGTATATACCTGCAGAGCAATAGGCACGGTGAAAAGAGCTTGGCAGATATAACAATTGAGAGCAGCACATCCAGCAAACGTATGCTCTATCAAATGGCTCTGCAATTGGAGAGGACTATTTGCTTCGAACAGACATAAATGACATCTCAAAGTATCAACAGTTCCTTTTCCTGATACTTCTAAATGTTCTTTAGTTACGTGTTGCTGTATCATAGTTTCACTTGGAAATGACATCTAAAAATATAATACGAAAGTAGTATAATTTCAATAATTCTAATAGAAATTTATTCTGTTCATCAATGTAATTACCTGGCATTGTATGCACGTGTACGTATTGGATTCATTATCGTATGTTTTATTATGTAAAGTAATTTTGTGCTTTTTTGCTTCTTCAGGATTTTCAAATTTCACCCCGCACTCTTCACACCTTTTAGTATCGCCATTCGGATCATTAATCGAACGATTTTCAGTTTTAAAACTACGATCAGAATCCCATCTATCTTTGGAACCATTCCATTGTAGATCTTTATTAGGGATCCAAGAACGTTCGCACTTAGCATTACGAACATGTTCATAAGGTGAACTCAGAATTGGTAGACCTTGGGAATACCTCACATAGCAAGATTTACAGACTTTAAGAGATTGTCCTCCACTGATGTGATTGGGAGGAAGGGTGACAAAATCTTCGGTAGAGAATTCTCGTAGGCAAAGGCAACAACTTGGATTGAGTAGTTTTTGTTTAGGACTTGGACTGGAACTCGTATTTGGCGAACTAGTGAATGTTCTAAGATGATGACGAGCATGAAGACGACATTCCAAATCGCTGATAAGAGTTTGTCTACAAACAACGCATGGTGCTGGAAGATGAGGCAAAGAATTGTCCAGCCTTTGTTGAGGATCTACATTTTCTAAGCTGTGTCTTTGTACATGTTCAAGGAATAATGCTTCGTTTGATAAATTTCCACGACAAACGACACAAGTATCGCTTAATTGAATCTTACAATGTTTCTGAAGCTTGTGCTCAGCTAAAATAGCGCCCGAGGGACAGACTTCGTCACATATATTACACTTGTGTCGACCACCAGGCTCGGTCGAAGTATGTTGCATTCTCATATGAGATTCCAGCTCGTTTCTTGATCGACAGACTTCCCCGCAATAAGCACAAGTCATGCTCAGACTTGATAAAGAACTTTTGCTTGGAACTTTTGAAGATGCGTGAGCTAACTTTTTGTGAGCTTGCAGTTCAGCTTCGTTTGCGAATTCACCACGCTCGCATAGCTCACATTGTTGTCCTCCCGATGCACCGAAGTTTGGCCTTTTGTTGTTATTGTCACGTTGATTCAAAGAGTTGTTGTTACTCGACGCTGGCGAACGTCCTCTCTTCTGCGATTTGACCTGCAATAGATAATAAATGAGATGCATATATGTGATAAATAAAAAAAAAGATATCTTTTATTTAACAAAAGTCCACTCACTTCTTCTTGAGATCTAGCCTGACGATGAAGCCGTCCATTTTCTCGTGAATTATTTCGAACATTTAATTGATGTTCGCCAGTATGATGTACTTGAGTAATATGTCTATCCAATAAGAATTCAACAGCAAAGCCTTCTCTGCAAATAGGACATCTATAAAGACTAGTCGAATGGCTTGCCAAATGAAGCTGTAATTCGAGTTCGGAGCTACAGTAGATTCCGCAAAAGACACATCTCGGTCCAGAATTGACTGTCATTCCTGGCGTAGAAGCTGGACTTGTGACAACTGGACTATTGTTCATCACGGCTGGTGGCGCATGAACGTTTCTAACATGATTAGCCATCTCGCTTTCGCTTCTGAAGAAACTTCGACCTTCAGCGGGTACACTTCCAGGTGAATTTTCATTATTTGGTATTGTACAAGCATTACATCTGTATATTCTACATTCTTGACTATGCTTAACAGCAAAATGTACTTGAATCGCTACCCTAGAATCAAAGGTATCTCTGCAAAGTGCACACCTGTAAAGATGATTAGCATGACTATCTAAAAGATGCCTTTGAAGTAAATCTGGATGCGGATAGAGCTTCTTGCAAGCAGAGCAAGCGTATTCCTTACTAATTTGGCCCAAATAATGCTTCGTTAAATGTGCTAACATATCTTCTCTATCTTGAAAACTCGTATCACATTTTGGACAGAGGTATCTCGCTATTTCGTTTCGTTGATCAGCTTGCAAGTGTCTAGCAACGTGTTCTCGGAAAGATTCAAAATCCTTCAAAGCTGCACCACATTGACCACAAAGAAGTGTACTAGAAGTGTAATTGCTCTCAGAGGATTTAAGGTGTTTGCTAGTAAGATCTGCTGGTTCTATCGAAGGTTGTTCTCTATTCTTTTGTAATATCATACTTTTCGTATCGTAAACTCCATTCAATTTTGGATCCATATATTCTTGAGGATTTTGTGGAGCTATTCGACGATTCTCACAATGTTGAAGAACGTAATGTTCAGCATAAGCTGCTGCAGAGCTACATGGTATACCACAAAGAGGACACATTATCAATGACGTACCAAAAGCATCGGTTCTATGTATAGAAATCAAATGATCTCTTAACGTAGCTAAACTCGAAAATTTCATGGTACATTGGCAACAAGTAAAAGTATTTTTATAATCCTTTTCCAACGATCTTTCGTCATACTTTTTCTCTTGATCCTTGGAATTATTATCGGTTCGATCCAATGTTTTATCACGGGAACAATCGACAGCCGAATCAGTCGTCCTATTTGGGGACGGTGCTACCACAAGATTTTCTCCGCTCAGAATCGCTTGGTGCATCGTGTGAACATGCATTTGTAATTGTTGCATACAACTAAAGGAATCTCTTGTGCAATACATACAAGCCAATTTCAATGGGGAACTTAATATCGGCGTTGTCGAGGCGCTACAAGAAGTTCCTAGTGGTGTCTTCAAGGTATTTTTCGGATTTAAACTTAAGTTTAAGGAAGGCGAGGGCGAACTCGGTACCGGCGGAGAAGAAGTACTGTGAGAAGAAACGCTTCTTCTGCCATAATCCGAATCTTGAAGCTTGTTGCTATTGTGACTCGTTCCTTGGTGATGTTTTTTATGCGATTGCATGTGAGAAGTCAATGCGGCTGCTGTATTGTATCCTCTTGAACACGCTGTACACTGGTATGGCTTTTGTGTGTCGTGAGTTTTCATGTGGATTTTTAAATGATCGCTGCGACAAAATTAATCAAATCGAATTAAATTTGTATTTTAAAGAAGAAAAAAAAACATTAACATAAAACAAACAAATATATTACAATTTATATAACAGTTTATTTTTATATAATACGAGATCGATCGGAAGGAATATTAAAATCTAGGTCAACATTTTCTCATGAGAAGATTTTCGTTAATTGGAGAAAATAATTTTTATCATTTAAAATCTTTTCTATCAATTTACTGTCACTCTCTCTCTCTCTCTCTCTCTCTCTCTCTCTCTCGAAGTATCGTATAATTGTCGTTATTATATCCGTTACTATAGAGAAAGGAATATTATTCAGGAAATCGAATTTCCTGTTAAACGTACCAAGTCACTAGGATCGAATTAATCGACGTCAAGACTTATCAACGAGTGTATCCTGTGCTCGATCCAAAATATCCTTGAAATAGTAAATCAACGATATACTATGGAAATTCTATTTTAAAGTGTCCACCTACGAGCAAATATTAATCTTCTACTTTGTTTTCCTTTTTCATTCTGCAGTCTCTCTATCTATCTATCTATCTCTCTCTCTCTTTCTCTCAAAAGAATTAACCCCAAATGAAAAAAAAGTCTTTTGGAAAAAGAGAAGGAATATTAGCTTTCCGTTAATTGATAGACATTGGGACGAGCTTAAAAAATATATTTTGACTAGCTAATAAAACTAGCGAATCTTGACATATGAAAGTATCAAGATACAGTTAGGGATATGTATGCGTACCTATATCATATTTTCACAAGTTTTTTCGTAGCTGCTAAAAGAGGTGACAGGTCAGCAATTTTCGAGAGAATAAACCACCACCGGTATGAATAATTTATCATCCTGGAGAAGAGCTGGAAAACTAAATCCGTATAAGATGAGGTCACCCGTTGGTCCAACCGGTCAGTGTTTCGATTCTCTTCGGAACGAAGACAGACGGCAAATTTACTCTTGCACTTTACGTCTGAATAATTCATCTACTTGGATTATCGCTGAAGCTACTCATTGCTGTCCTATTATCGAATGTATCATTTCCCATTCTGGGAGAAGACGAAAAGTAAAAAATTTGAAAGGAAAGGAATAGACGACATGAGGTGATTTTCTTTCTCTCGCGCACGTTCCAAATATAATTATTAGATTTAAAAATGTTTGTATTTTAAGGTAATATAATGCAACGTCGGAAAAAGATGTTCCATTTGTAATCTATAGATCTGTACATCTGTATTTATGTTTTTGATCTATACGCCATCAGAATGATCTGTAGATTATCATTTTTGTTCTCTCTACTCACATAAAAGAGTACTTGAACAAAAACTGAAGAACGGTACCCTCGATCACAGGGTTAAAATCGTGATCATTACTTTACAACACCGAGGCCTGAGAACTACGCAGTAGTTAAAAAAACCTCCCTTTGGTATAGCCGCATTCTTAACTGACAAAAAGGTCATACCCGATTCGAGACAGTTTCTTGAGAATGCCTCGAGCTTACGTAAAAAGTATCAAAGTTTATCGATAAGAAAATTGAATGGTAAGATTCTCCTGATATTTTTGTATGAAATAATTTAAAGAACGTTGTGTAAGATAGATCGATACGATCTTCAAAGTGGGAAAAGGGGAGGAGGAGGAAATATCGTTCGTATTTTAAGATCCCCCATGGAGTTAGTTTCACGTGAGAACCACGGGGATTTTCACCCTTTTGTTGGCTCACCCAAGCTGTCCGCTAGAGGTGGGAGGACGACGAATAGAGACGTGGTCTAAAGATCTTGCGACTCCGATCGTAATAACAACTGACAGCTTATAGCAAGTCGTTGTTACAACCCTTTTAAAATAAATCGATCCAAACGAATGTTTAATTTTACCAAACGATTTTCAACCCGATTACACATTTACGTGTGTCATCTTATTCATTAACTCTACATTATAAATTTAACGATTTGTCGAAACTTTATAAATAAATTGGAGATATTTGAAGCGGATTATATTTAAGAAACGTTCAACTTATCTTAATACAAACAAACCTTAAATGCAAACGATTGAGAAAACGAGGTTAAACGATTGAAACTATTCCTTATACAAATGTTTTCAACTAAATGAAAATTATTGGGGAAAAAGAAGAAAGAGTCTCGAGAGCGACTTAAGAGTCGTTGTAAAAGAGGACGGCCAGCAACGAGGCACTTGACTAATGTTCTACCTGTTGTCCTGCAACACCTATGCGCCTACCTGTCCTCTCTCTTGTGAAGAGAGAGAGAGAGAGAGAAAGATTGGATCGTCTCGCGTGTCTCGTCGCACGCACTAGTACTTGTAAGCATACAGAAGAAGAAGAAGAAGAAGAGACATAAGGTTTCTTCTCTCTTTATCTTTCTTATTCGTATGCTCGGTCAGCTTAGCATTTCAATACGAGAGAGAAGACGACTCAATGCTGCATTCGAGCTGAGAATAAGGCTGCATGTGTAGAAAGAAAGAAAGAAAGAAAGAAAGAGAGAGAGAGAGAGAGAGAGACAGAAATAGAAAAGAGAAAGAGTATGTAAGAGAGTAAGCTTGACTAATACCACCCGTCCTACCTCCCTCCAACCTAACTCCTACGATCATTATTCATTTGTCGCCCGTTGGATCGGTCCCCCTGCTATCACTTGGGGCAAACTCGGGCCAAGCATCTACATTTCTTCTAACTTAACCGTTAAACTTTTACCTTCCAGTTTTTCAAGATAATTAACATATGATTATATACAACAGAATCAATCGTGCGCTTCTCTGTTCTTATTTTTTTTTTCTTTTTTTTTGGGGGGGTATAATAGGAATTCTAAACGAAACGAAACAAACAATCTAGCGAGGAGGAGGAGGAGGAGGAGGAGGAGGAGCGGCCAATGTCAAATGATAAAATTGCAATGATACGAGAAAAGAAAAAAAATTGCAAGGATTTGCATAGATTTCATTGGTTCGTTATTACATACCTCCTAGAAAAGGCTGCCTCACAATGAGAACACCGATATCTTCTATCCCCTGTGTGCAGCTTCACATGACGATCTCTGCTCCGCTTATGCTTGAACAATCTCTCACACCAACTGCATCTGTACGGCATTTGGTCACCGTGGCTCTGCAATTAGAAAAGTCATAGGGAACTGTAACGACCACGGAGTCGTCTCGTTTATATCTCATTACACTTAAAACCCGTATTATTGTCTTTCCTCTTTTGCAAGCCCTCCCCCCAGCCCCCAGCCCCCTTGAAATAACACCAATAATATTAGTTAAAATGATTCTTCCTTATCTTGCATACCGATTTTCAATCGTTTTCTATTATTCAACGAAATTGGATTAGTTTCATCTTTGAGGAGGAGGAGGAGGAGGAGGAGGAGAGAATCCGTTATAGACAAATTATTTCTTCTCTCTTTCTTTCTTACTTACTTTTTTCTGTTTGTTTTTTAAATCGAGAAAGATCTATGGATCTCTATGAAAGGGAATATAAAGAAAATCTTCCCTTTTTTCTTTTTTTCTTTTTTATTTTCTACTTCAATAGTATTCACGATGTAACTCGGTAAAAATCTTATCGACAAAAGCCTTTATGCTATAGAAATAATAATAATAAAAAAAAATAAAGCAAAAAAAAAAAAGCATATTGTTAAGATCTGTATAAAATCGATTTTGCCAATGGATCGCTTTTTTTTTCTATCCTCGATCCGGAAAGAGATCTTTTTTCCTTGGGCGTAAAATCAGCTTGGTTCGTCCTCGCCATCGAAGGAGGTCTTTCTCTCTCTCTCTCTTTCTCTCTCTCTTTCTCTCTCTCTTTCTCTCTCTCTCTCTCTCTCTACTTGCTATCGTTTCACCCTTCGTCGAGAGATTGTCTCTTCAAAGGAGCCGACGACGATCTCATGCTCGAAAGTCGAGCGGTTGTCCTCTACGTGCTGAGCTTACCTTCTGCCTTCTTCTTCAACAGACCAGTCAGGAAGAAAGAAAGAAAGAGAAAGAGAGAGAGAGAGAGAGAGACAGACAGACACTTGATGATCTCTGTCTCTTTTTTGTCCAAGGGAGAAAGCAACAACGAAAAGGAGAAAAGTAAACCCGTGTGGGATCATATCGGTCATACCGATCTGCTTGGGTGACACGACTTTGGACCAGCGCACGTTCTTTTTCTTTTTTTTTGTTTTTTCTTTTTCTTTTTATAAACTTTATAAATGTTCCTTTTTTTTTGTCGTTATTCGGAAGGATCCCGGAGACCCGATTGGACGTACGTTAGGCTTGATGTAATCGACTTTTCAGAAAATCTTCCGTACTTTCTCGTCAGTGTTCATTTCATGCGTCATATATGTTGTATTATTTTTTGTAAAGACTCTAAAATAAGAGAGAGAGAGAGAAGAAAAATACCACACCTGGACGACGAGGAACCAGGAGGAAGAAGAAGAACTTGACCGGTACAACCTGTTATGAGACACGATACAGATTTTGACCCAAAGATGACCTTCTACTCGGACGCGGAAGAACGAACTAATGTCTTCGCGATGCAAAATAGAAGAGTTTAACAAAGCGGACGACACGTGTCCCCTCTGTCCATTTTCCTTTTTTTTTTTTTTTTTACCCGACGCTAATATAAATGACTGCTTTATTAATTGTTCAATTTGATTGAATAACTTTTGCGTTTAACTTACTTGTTCATGTTTCTTGAGATAACTCAATCGTGGAAAAGTCCTATCACAGAATTGGCAAGGATAAGGTGCAGTTGGATTGTTACCGTCGGTACCAATTCCAACTTCCCCATCGATTTCTGGCTCCGACGGAAAACTGGCAGAAGTTGGCGTAGCGCAAGAGGATGGCGTTTCTCTTCCTCTTCGAGAACTTGGTCCGCCATCTTCGCTGTGCCAAGAGGAACTTCCGGTACCCAAAGCCTCTGTAAAAATCGACAAAGCATGATGATTTTCATTAAAATGCGATTAGAAATTTTTGTTCATAGATTTTTCATTTGTTCGAACGTATCTTACAAACAACAACAAATTTCGCGATAACTTTTAACAACCGATCCCTATATTCTCTTTTTTTTGTTTTTTTTTTTTCAAAACAGGTTTACGAGTGTCGTAAGACAGACCAGTTTCATGAACGACCTTACGAACTCAAAGCGTATATATTCGAGTTGCTTTACCTTGCCGTTATACGTCCCTTTATATTGTTTTCGTAACGAGCTCGCGGTGAAACTTGTACCATTAACCCAAGCCTCGCTAAGAAAGACCAATCCTCCTAAGATCCTGCGGTTCATGCGAGTCAAAAAGAAAGGACACTTTTGCTATACCTTAGCGTTTGTCGGATTTAGCTACTGTATATATCTATCTGTCTATCTAATACGTGATTTGAATTTATTTTATTTTATTTTCTTTCCTAGGATGATCTTGTTCGGTTGATCTCTCAGTGTACTTAACATTATATTCTCCCCCTCCCTGCCCCCCTCTCTCTCTCTCTCGCTTTAACTAGACAACTCTGTACTAGGATCCTAGATTTCGCGTAGGAGAAATTTGTTGCAACGAAGCCATCTTGGACTTGGATCGCTTATAATTATCGTCAATGAGAGACTCCCACCGTATGAGGACGATTCATACAACGTGTACGCGAGGACGCTTCGTAAACGATGGAAATGACTCGGCTAGTTGGCCGTTTCCTCATTTGTCGGGACACCCACGAGTCGATTTAAGAGATTTTGCGGAATCCAGTGGCTATCGTGTCGAGGCACGAGCTAGCTAGTGCATGTAATGCCACCCAAACGGTGGAGAAGAAAAGGGAAGAGAGGATCCGTACCAAATGGCTCTCATCCGCCCACCCACGCTATTAATCTATCCTACTTTTCGCTTCTTCTTCTTCTTCTTCTTCTACTTCTCTTAGGCGCCACTTTGTTTAATACTTGCTAATTCGATTCTCAGCTGTTTAACCATGAGAGATCATTTTCTCAGCAAGTTGATCCAGTTGATACCAGAATCGTTTAACGCGTTCCTCTCATAGTCAATTGAAAATTCAAGGATTCCAAAGGTTTCGAATCTACTAAAATTTAACGATCGATCCCGCGATGTGCCCCGAGATATTGCAGATTGTGCAACGAATTTTCTTTCAACGAATAGGCGACTCGCTCGTTGGTCCAAGGTACGAGATGCCAATTGGCATCTCGTGCCTGACTCACGCACAAAGACATCGGGAACGTATCTGGAAATAAATATAAACCGAGCTGAAGGAACGCGAGGTACGCGCACCCAGGTGGCGATTTCTCGTTCCACAAGATCAGATAGAGCAATGATCAAAGGAAGAACATGAAGAAGGATATGAGAGAGAAAAGAAGAAGGTGGTGGAAGGAGGGTGGCGAGGAGGGTGGCGAAAAGGGTGGTGAGGGATGCACACCGTTAGGATCTTTCTATCTTCTTCTTCTTCTTCTTCTTTTTTTTCTTCTTCTTCTTCTTCCTCAATACTTTCGAGAGGTTTTATTTAGCGAGCGATTCTATCCAATCAGCGTTGATGTGTCATCGACGCGAAAATAGGCGCACTTAACACTGGCAGCTCTTTTCTGCCGATCTGCCGATGCCAGCCGTATTACGTTGTATGTTCCATGTACTTGAGATTTTCTATCTCTTTCTTCCTTATCATCTTTTATGCCTCCGAGAGTATACGTATATGCTATAGGTATATTGTGCTGTCACCTCATGTCTCTGCTATTTATAAAACATTTCGACGACTTTTATTAATAGGGCCACGACTTAACGCCTTCGTTAATTGTGACTTATGTACGCGAATCAAGCTACGAAGTTGACTTTGTTCAGATTTTCTATAACGCAACAACAGTCCCGTATATTACAATAATTTTCTAATGCTATATTTCAAACTTTTTTTCACACAAATTCTTTCTTAAAAGAACCTATTCTGTGAAATCCTACTGTTGGGGTATTAGTAACATGGAATTTATTTCTAAACGTTTCTTTCTATCTCCGAAAGCTATTAAAAGTTCATTGTCAATGATTCTCGAATGGCCACTGACACAGTGTAGTAACGACGAATTATAGTACGTTTAATGACCGTTTTCTCGTGTGGCTACCAACGACGAGAGCTATTTATAGGTGCCTCAATCGAGTTTATGCTTGATGCGAATTTAATTAATTGTGACTTATGCGAATCTATTAACGCATGCGCAACAGATTGAAGAAGTAAATTTACGATCGTCGTTACTCCTAACTTTCATTAACGTTAACGATTTTTCCCTATACTCGCGTCTAATCGAATCTCTATCGGAACAGTAAATCATTGTGCTTTTTCTTCTAGATTATGCACATCGTTTCTTGCAATGTCATCGATTAGAACGAGAACTTGTTTTTTTCTTTTTTATTCTACGAAAGTCGCGGAAGTGAAAGTGAGACCGATCAGTTGAAATAAAACGTTGAATGCATCCTTGCGGAAAGTACAAATTTTGAAGACTAAATAGAATCGTTCTTTTTTCTTTTTTAATGTGAAATTTACACAAACGAAAAATATATTATTTAAAAACTTAAAATATAATTTATATAGAACAATATATAATATAATCATATTATTATTATTATTGTCAAACCTTTGGTTTTATGAGGCTCTTCCTGCGAAGGTTCCTTATGCGCCTGAATCTTCCCAATAAGTAATTCCAATCTCGAACTATTGCCCTTGAACAACATCTTCAAGTATTTCAAATTCGTTTATTATCGCGATTCACAATTCCACATAGGTTTACCACCCGGTAAACTCTTCGAGAGGAAAAAGAAAAGGAAAAAATATGATCTCGTTCTCGAAGATCGAGAAGTCACTTTGAATATGAGCTTCCGAAGCACGTGGAAATTCGAAGTTTCCACATCGCGAGATCGTATTACACAAAGGAAACGCGTTACCGGACGCCTGCGTTTATATAGATAAGTCTTTCTTATCCAATGATAATAAAGTCAAGGAAAAACACATAAATATATATATATATATATATATATGTGTGTGTGTGTGTGGGTTTGTACTTAAAGTTTGTCTAATCAGTTTGATTTTTTTTCTCAAGTAACACCTTGCATAAAGATCACTCAAAGTTTTGCAAATCCTTCGTTAATTTCACACAATTACGAAAATCTAATAACGTTAGATTCTTCTCCATTTAAATACGTGGAAATGGAAAGAAATAGAACAATCGTTTACGCGATCCTTTAACGATGAACAAAATCGTTTATCGATCCCGTCGGCCACTTGGTAAACTTGTTTTTACAAATCCAAATCCTTTGATTTCTCTAGATAAATATTATCATGTATGTAGATATTAAATAGCTAACAATAGAAATTTCTACTTTTACTTATCTAAATCATAATAGATCGAAATCATATTATGATGAAAGGTCAAAATGTATGAGCCCATTCAAGTAAATTCGTTCGGATATATAACGATCTCTCTTCTAATCATTCTCAAATGATCTTCCAATATAATCAATTAAATGTACACTTGTGGTATTTATCAATTATATATATATAAAGATACATATAAATATACATATATATATGTATAATATAATGTAAATGATCTAACGAAAAAATGTTTGTCTTTCTTCAAAAGTTTCAAAATGTTCGATATTTTGAAGATATATAATATCGATCAATCTGAAGGATCTATGGAAAACTTTGAAGACGATCTTCTCGGTGTGACTGGTGTATCCTACACTGACGAGTATCACTAACGCGTGCCACGAAGAAGAACGGTGACTATTATCGCGCGAGGCGGCGATGCGAGCGACACGGCAAGTATATGAGAGAGAGAGAGAGAAAGAGAAAGAGAGCAAGAGCAAGAGAGAGAGAGAGAGAGAGAAGGAGAAGGGAGCTGAAAAGCCGCCTGAGAGACGTCAGGGAGTCCCCTGGGAAACTGGCAATCGTATTGGACGGGAGGCGGGCTCTCACATACTAACGAGTACACCCACCTTCTGGGTTGCCTCTCTCTCTCTCTCTCTCTCTCTCTCTCTCTCTCTCTCTCTCTCTCTCTCTCTCTTTCTCTCTCTCTCTCTATCATTGCCACCTATTTAACCTTTGATGAAAGGTTTCAACGATTAATACCTATCTATTTTCTACTTACAATTAGATGTGTCTAACACACATAATCATTTTTGTTTTCAATTTTAATATTAATTATATTCTGGAATGATTGTGTAGAGTATAATCAAAATGCATTATCTACAAACATCTGAGATAGGTTATTAGGAATAAATAAATACGAATTTATATATAATGATTGTCGAGAAGATTCGTAATAAATGGGTGATACAAGTTTCATAGTTTTTATCTCGAATCCCTTAAAATAGAACTGTTCAATCGTACCGCGAGTTTGACGTACTTTTGCACGCTGGAGTCCTTTCTCGATAACCGAAACTAATTTGACAAAGGAATCGAACGTCCCTTTTTTTTTTTTTTTTCTTTCTATGGAAGTGTTGAACCACAACGGAATACCGTTAGCGATGACCCCTTGCCGACAGCGAACACGATTTCTTAGGATTATATCAAAAAATATAGTACGATTATCAACTCGATATTATTTGGATCCAAGTTATCCGATTATTTTACTGCTATCATAAATAATACAGAACTGGAAATAGATTTTTCACACATTCTCCCAACTACCTCTCTCCTTCCCCCCTCCCCCCTCCCCCCGTTTTGAGAATTTAACAGCGGGAATTTCAACGAGCACCTAGCGTTATGGCAGGAGAACGGAATTTGTCTCGCGAATATAATGTGTTTGAGAATAAGGCAAAAATCCTAAGTGGACCCCCTGTCATTCCTGTGAAATCGTGTGGAATGGATTCTCACACACGGTTGGAGTTCTGTACCACCTTATGAAAGCATAACAGAAAAGTTTGAATTTGTCGTATGACTCCCTATAGGGTATAGTAGGTAACCCCCACAGGTATGTCACTCTAACCCGTGCCAAGACGCTGCTGTTCACGTTCGGCCCACCCATCGTGATTATTTATCTTATTGCGATCGTGACTTTAGGTGGTCTTCTTTTTTTTTTTTTTTTTTTTTTTTTTTTTAGAAACAAATATACTATTATAATTATCATTTTTACTATGTCGGAAACATGGGCGCTAATTACTTGTATACTTTTTTATTTTCCAATAGAAATATTTGTGAATATGTGTATGTGTGTGTGTGTGTGTGAGAGAGAGAAAGAGAAAAACGATTAAATGATTCGTGTAATTCGTGTAGCCAATATCGAGATCCAATCGATATTCGAAGTGGAGCGGATCATGCAAACGAGTTTGATCGATCTCAAGCAGCAATCGCATCGAAGCGAAACCATCCGGACAAAAACGAGAGATGTCGATTTTACAGAGAGCTGTTCTGAGAGATGACTCCCATCAGATGCATCTTTATGATTGCGTGACTTTCGATTTGTTATAATTTTTTTCTTACAAATTTATCCCGATCGATGTAAAAATAATAAATTCAGAAAAACTTAATGTAAAATGTGTACAATCTTATGTTTTCTATTATTTACTCGATAACAGTTATATGTATATAATCTAGTTCGTTTAATTTTTTATATTTTCCGATTAAATTCGATATTTATGAATTAACGTTGTGCCAAATGTGTAAGGAAAAAAAGTTTGACATTTAAATTGAATTTATTATTAAAATAATTGGGATAATATTAAAATGTAAGAAATGAAATATTGTTATGATAGAAAAATATTAACACATTATAATAAAAAGAGAAGGGGGTAAAAAAAAGGATGTAAGAAATGTGGCTGAGCGCGCGTTAAGGCGATTCGTTGTGGGAGGTACCTTAATAGAGCGCATGTGCGAGTCTCCAAAGTTTCCTCTCTCAATCGACTCCGCCTACGTTGCTCCCGTACTGTTCTTTACTATAATGCACACGACGGTGTGCAGTCACCCACGCTGTTCTCTCTCTACACGCTACTATCCCCACCACATGAATCGGCCGACTCGTAAAACGTACGCACGCACTCCGTTGAAGCGCCACGCGCGATTTCCATTCATAGAATCGAACCCGCCCGCAAACTTTATCTTTAAGCTGCGTTCACACGTGCTTACTTATTTACTTACTTAATTTTTTAATTTTTTCTCCTCTTTTTCTTTACAATTAATTACAAATGCATACGTATATACGTGTATACAATTCATTCATTTTTAAATTATTATAATAACAAATGAGATTCGTTTATCATATTTTTATTTATAACTTAAGAAAAAACCATACTTAGAAATGGCTCCAAAAAAAAGATAGAAATGGGATCCTTGGTTTAAAAAAAAAAAACCTGTAGTCTCCCATCCTCGTTTTATATATAAGCACACCATAGTCCGGTTTCACGTTTTGCGGTTAACAAATCACACGGAAACCATAGAGTCATTTCAATATCTTCGCAAGACTGTGAGAACGTCGATGATTTTCTTCTTGAATTTATTAGATTGAAACGTTCTCACGAAAAGGAGAACGAAAGAAAGTTTAGAACGAATGTCTCCGATACTTTCACGATCAGCTTAACATCTCAAACATTTTTTTTTTGTCTTCTAGTAAAAATGATCTTTCTCTAATACCATAAGAGAGATTGCTGAGTAAACGTCGATTATTTGAACGTTTTTCTTATCATTTCGGTCTCAGCTTGTTAGAGTTTGAATTATTAATAAGAAATGACTCGGAAGAAAATCGAAAGTGATTGCCAATGATTATTCATCATTTTTTTCATTCACATTTTTATTCCTACCTTATCGCTAAATAATCATTTGAATAGTGCAATTGCAGCGTAGTTCATTGATTAACAATTTTAAATGAAATGTTCGAAGTATCGTACAAACTATTTAAATTGCTCGAAGACTAATATCTTACCTTTATTCTTATTTTGAAAATATCTATGTTTTTACTAGATCTCTTCTTGTCATACAAGATAATTTCTGAGGAACTCCGAAGATCTAAATAAATGTTTTAACCGGAAGTATAACTTCTTGGTAAATTGTCCCAAAGTTCTATCTCATCGTTAACTTATTACTACTGTTACAGCAATGACCATTCACATGATCTTCGAAACAATAACGTTGAAGATAAGAGACAATGAAACAAAAGAGAGAGGGAGAGGGAGAGAGAGAGAGAGAGAGAGAGAGAGTTCAAGATCCTTTCGCGTGTTCGCGAGAATATATTGGGCGGTAAATTTAAACCTGAATAGTGGCGTTCTGCTCGAAGTAAACTTCCGGTCCGGTGAAGAGTAAATTTCCACGAAAGCAGGAAATGTTCTAACCGGAAGTGACTACCCTCTTAGACCTTGCACCCTTCAGACTGACCACCATTTTACTTAAACCATCTGAAATCCCATTTCGGTTGTCTTTAAATCTTCATCTGACTTTCTTGATATTACTTGGACGAATTATGGGAGGACTTGAATTACTTTCTAAGAAACTGATTAACGAAAAATAAATTTAATTCGATTGTAGCCATAAAACGCAATTTATTATTTTAAATCTAATGTATTTAGATTATCTTCATTTCTCATTTAATAATTAATTGTAAATGCTTTTATATATATATATATAAATTATAATTTTAACATGAAAATATTTTCCTTAGATATAATTCGTCACGCGTAAGAACACTTTTCATCACACCTATCTAGCTTGTAAAAATTCAATTTCGAAAGACGTTTAACTATCTTCGATAGATACTAAAGAACTTATTTATTTTTTTTCAGCCTCCAATGCAATAACAACAAACACCCCGCGTGTCCCGATACGCTCCTGCATCGTTCTAATCTACGAGACTTTTACACTAGAGATTTTTTGTCGGATAAGAATAAGAAAAAATAGTGTTAGTGTTTCGACCACGAAGAGGTCAGACAGGTGAACCTTAATTCGTTGGAGGGCTTGATATCAAAGACGACCGCCAGGATCGTCGAGAGGATTCGCCGAAACCACTACGAGTATTCAGCTGTATCGTTATTAAGGGTCACTCGAGCGTTTATTTTTTTTATATTCTTCACTTTTCTTCCTCTCTTTTTCTCATAGGATAAAACAATCACCTTATCGTATACGATTGCACTTGCAATATAATTATAAATAATTAAACCTATTCAGAGCTTGGTATAATTACAAAATTGTAAATAACATTTATCATATATTTAGAAACACATACACACACACACACACCATGTTGATGTTCGTGCGAACCAGTCTTTTAATTAATTATTAATTGTTTATGCGCTTAGAGAGAGAGACTTTACATTGATTTTCTTGGATGATTTGTTACAAGATGAGACGATTATGGCACGTGCCTTTAGTTCACGGTTGACTCAATGATCATCGAAGTATATCGAAACATAGTATCACCTGTCTCTTGAAATCGAGTACTTGCTCGTCTCGGTGCACGAGCATCTTGAATGGAAAAAAGGCCAGTTAATAGCAGGTAAGAAGGTATCTGAGGAGAATCAATGTTGTCTTCTCCCGCATACGACCTCACACCTGTTAATAGGATCACCTGTGTTCGACGAAGCAAAACGTTCGAGTCACGTCCATTTTTCTAACGATTCGAGTCAATAATTGAACGATTAAAACGCATCATCAACGGATTATTGAGAAACATTTATTCTTTTTAAACGAATAAAATAAATTTTTTCCTTTATCTCGCGTGTTGGCAAGTTTTGCTTTGATTACGTTAGACGTAGGAGAAACGTAGGTACCAAAGAGAATTGCGGTAAGGTACGGAGGTTAACGAGTCAACTAGGTATATCGACTTAAATGTCGCAAGCACAGTAAGAGAATACCTTTACCTACAACTTGTTGCTTCTCACCGGAGCTCTCACTCGAGAACCGAAACTCTATCGAGCGTACCACCAACTTGGAAGAAACGATTAGACGATTATAATATAATATCTTATATATATTTTTAAAACAAATATATTTATTCATTCTCCGTATATATAATCCTTTATATAAATAATAATTCTTTTATATGGCGAGATGAGAACAAAAAATAAATACAAAAGTATTAATTTTTTTTCTGAATAAATTTGGAATGTGAAAATAATACTCGTTGGATTGAATAATGCGAACGAGTTACAAAAAAAAAAAGAAAAAAACAGGGAAATAAAGAGAGATTCTTCGTGGGTGCCCAACGTACAGCTCGTTCCTAAATCTCAGATTACAATCTGCCTGGCGAATGGTGCTAAGATTAAGGACCCCTTTGCTTTCTGGCTCGCCCATAGGCTGTACAATATGGAGAGCGAAGGGAGACAGAAAATGATTCTTCTTGGGTTTTTTTTTCTTTTTTTTTTTCGACAAGATTAAGATGTCACGCGTGTACAAATACAGCTGGTAAGAATACACGAAAGAAGCAAGCAAGAAAAAAAAAAAAAATATCAAAATTCGAAGCTACGCTTTTTGATAAATGCGAATTGAATTAACTTTTGTTATTTTTATAGAAAATCATTATATTTGAGAGAGTTGTTTCAGATCATAATAGATTTTTCATATTAATTTCATCTTTGATGTAGACTAGTAGAACATTCGAGTTTATATTTTTATCTTAACGAAATATTGAAAAAAATACAACAGCAACGAACCGAGAATCTCTCGTTGGACTCAACGGGAGACTGGGTAGTTCAACTTGGTGATAACGTAGAAGAAAATGAATAAGAGAGAGAGAGAGAGAGAGAGAAAGAAATAGAAGGTTCCTTGTAGGATCGCATCGAACTCCCGCTGCTTGTGGTATCATGTTAACTGTCGTGTCATTGTCACGTGGAACCACACTGTGGAAACATTTATTTGAAGAAGTCTACTTCCTTTTAGTCATGGTTCATTAATTTGTAAAGATCTTTCGATGTGATTCGAGTATGATTTAATTTTCTATATTCGTTTTTTAGAATGAATTATAATTGATAATTATATATATTGAAATAAATTATTATCATGACTGTGTCATATAGAATAATACTGTGTTAATTGTTAACAAGAAATTAGATTTAATACTCGTATCAATGCGAACGCGTCAATGAACACTGTTCTATCCGTGAAGTGTTAAGATTTGAAGTATCACGTTGTTCGTAGGAGCAAAGCGAATCGTACAAAATAAAAGATAGAACGAGAGAGAAGTGACAAGACAAAAGATATAAGAAGAGATAGAATTCTGGCCGGTAAGGTTCGTCGACGGACGACGGACTGTGGGAAGAAACTTCTTTCTTTGCTTTTGTCGATGCCTGATTTTCCCTTATTTTCAAACGAATCACGATGAATTGCAGTATCATAGATATAAAGAAAATCATTATTTTATAAATATGTCTATCATTCGCGAACATATGTGCCCATAATTATGAAAGCGATCTAATGTAAGTCATATATCTCTTGTTTCGAGATATTTAAAGGATTACATTTGAACATTATATAAATTCTATATAATATTGAAATAACAAACACTATCTAACGGTTCATTTTTAACAATATCGTGAAAATTACAATGAATTGATTTAATTTAAAATAATGTGGTGTTAAATAATTAATAAACTCATTTTTTATTTTGACTTAGACCACTTTCATAATTATGGGCAGATATATGAGTTATTTTTGTTAATCGAATGAGAAAATAATTAGCGAGTCAAATCGAAATGAAATGAACAAAGTAAGATTTAAATAAAAAAAAAAAGGTCCAATCGCGTCCTTGCGTAGTATCGTATAGGAGAACAAGGACAAAACGAGAGGATGATAGTTGAACGGGTGTGAAGAAGAGTGAGAGAGAGAAAGAGAGAGAGAGAAAGAGGGAGAGGGGTAGCGAGCGCATATCATCTTAAAGTTTAATTGAGTCTTGGTCTCGTAGGAACGAAGCCTCGGAGCCAATCTTACTCGGTGCTGAGGCCCCAAGGGGTTGTAGGGGTCCTGCCGTTTCTGCACCCTCCCTTCTCTTCTCACGACGAAGCATGGCGTTTCGTCGATTCTCAAGAGGACATCCGGATATCTCTCTTGATGCGACCTCCTTTCAAGGTACATTCGTCTTCGGTTAAACTCGTACGATCGAAAGATATCTCACTCACTCCGTAGATATTTTCTTTAGATGACTTATGCGTACAAGTATTTTTTTTCTTTTTCTTTTTTTTTCAAATAATACGAATATAGATAAAATAGATAAAGAATGGTCGAAGAATTTTATGGTTTTCGTGGTACGAGCCATAACATATGGAATCAGTATAACTAACTAACTATCATAGCTAGCATTGCAAATTGTTACTTTTATAAATGACTTATGCGTACAAGTATTTTTTTCTTTTTTTTTTGTTCAAATAATACGAATATAGATAAAATAGATAAAGAATGATCGAAGTATTCGATGGTTTTCGTTGTACAAGCCGTAACATACGGAATCAGTATATTCAGCAATTATCAGTATATTTGCAAATTGTTAGTTTTATAAAGTTTTCATCGTAAAGATCATTTTTCTTTTTTTGATTTTCAATGATGAATAAGTTAAATTGGTGTGGGTATAGGTATTATCAAATGTAATATTCGTTGGATTGAAATTATTTGACACTGGGATAAAAAATGAGGATAGGCTATGGTAAAAGAATGTTGAGAGTATTTGTATGATAGCCGAAACTCGATGGCGAGGAGATTAAGCTCGACTCGAAGATAACGGTGAATATGGTACGCGTCTGGAGTTGAAATTAACGCGGGGATGGAGTAAGATATGGGGGGGAGGGGAGGGAGGGAGGTTAGGTGCTTTTGCACGAACCCTCTTCTCTCTTCTTCTTTCTCTCGTGGGATACGGTGTAATTCATCGCAAGAGGCTGCTCGTCCTCGACCCTTCTTCTTCTTCTTCTTCTTCTTCTTCTTCTTCTTCCTCGACGAACCCAACGCCAACCAGCACTAAAGTCAGCTGGCTGGCTCTAGGGCGAGTACCGAATTAGTTGTAAATGTTTAAACTTTCTTTCGAGGAAGTCTTCTCATTTTTTTAGCTTTGCTAAAAAATTTCGAAGCTTACTTCGAATACTTCAAATTCTCTAACATGCGAGAGATCTTTTCTTTTTTTTCGCGTTCATCAACTTTTCACTCATTATTAGCGATCTTTTTTCTTTTTCTTAATGTGTCTTAAATATGAACAAGAAATTAAATGATCGTAATCAATCCGAATGATGCGTCTCTCTCTCGTGTCCGATTCTATTCATCGGAAACTTTGAATGACAGAACTCTTAGAATGGGTATGAATTTGATCTGTTCTTTAATAATAATAATAAAAAAAAAAAAAAAGGGGAAAAAAGCGGTACCTAATTGCAGCAAAAAGAAAAAACAACATAATCTAGATGTTTTTTCGACGTTTAACCCACGAATCGTATTCACCTGTAAGAACGTAACCAGATACCCCAATCATCTTGTCACGGATTATAGAAGCTCGTACAAAGGGCGTCCCACAATAAACCGCCCCCGTAGGACACTAAGGTCCAAAGTACACGATGCCGATTCAAATATAACCGCTCTAGTCGATTCTCTCTCACGATAATCGTATCGAACTTCTTAAATTTATAGCTCAAGAAAAAAGATGTAATAATAATAATTAAAATATATATGCTATATAATAGAAAATATATATATATATCTATTAATGATTTGGTGCAAAAAGTAAAATTTATTTAAAAAAAACAAGACTGATATATATATATATTTGTTTTTTCAAGATAATCTCGATAAAAGTAATTGAAATCTCATCTACGTTTTCGAAGCCGATCCTCAGAGAATATACCTCGGAGGTTTCAAGAAAGGACAAAGATGTGCCCTTACGATTCTGGTACCGATCACGGTGTGCCTTGGGTTCATACTTTGTTTTATACCCCTGTTATATCGGGTTACGTGTACCACCTAATGCCTGCTATATAAAGGAGACACAGTAGGCTCCATCGGTTCTCCACGGACAGGATATCCATTCTATATTATATTTAATCGTGAACCGGCTCCTTTTCTCTCTCTCTCTCTCTCTCCCTCTCCCTCCCTCTCTTTTTCCTTCCTCGAACATGCGGAATGGAATCATCGAGCAAAAGGGGTGGCCTCGCTCGAGAGGGGCACGAAGAAAGGGCGGTTCTGATTTTTGTCTTCGCACAGTCCATTGTGAGTTACCGCTCGTGGGACATCCGATACGCGTTCTTCGAAATGCGTCACTAAACGTACGAAATGGAGCGAAACCAAACGATCGGTTGTACCCTTCCTGGAAACTTTAGAACATCCGCCGGATTCATCGATCTCACCCTCTCCCTATCGTCTAATCGTTTTACTATCTCATTCTCTAGTTTCTTCTTCTTGGATAATTACGAGAAATTCATTCACGAGCAATTTTCTTCTTCTTCCGACAAAATTCCTTACAAGCTTATATTCAAACAAAGAAAAAATAAGGAACCATTAAAATGACTTAACGAAATCTAATCTATTTCAAATAGATTAATCAGAGCATGACTAATAAATACTCTCTAATCTATTAAATTAAATAAATCAATGATAAATATAATTGAATCGATTTTCGGAAGAAATCTTAGTCCTTTTTATATCTAAATGTTAACAAGTAATTTGCCATTATGAGTTGCGTCCGATCTTGTTTACGAGTAGTTTAGCATAATATTGCAAGAAAAGGAAGGCCGATGTCCGAGCCAAAGAGTATCTTGAGTTTCTAGAAAGAGATAGTAGGTGTATCCAGTAAGAACAAGCGATGGTGTTCTACTCTATCTCTCTCTCTCTCTCTCTGGGGAGAGATGGAATGGGTAGCACTGAAAGAGCGTCCAATTGGTGCCCAGGGTGCATTTGCGTCTAATTCAATGCATTATACCCCTACTACGCGGTCGCCAAGAGCGATTCTCGACGACTAGGAAGCATCCGGGGCAGCACGACATTGCCTCGCTGCTAACCACCTCTCTGGCTAACCACCCAGCGAAAGCTCCTGTGGCTTCTCTCCTACCTGTGAATCGATCTCTCTCTCTCTCTCTCTCTCTCTCTCTCTCTCTGTCTCTCTCTGTGTTAGACCCTTTACCCTGACCATTCTCCGGTCTCACATTATTACCTTGCCGCAAACGAAATTATCGCTTCTCCAAGAATCTTAATTGGTTTCCACGTGTATTGGATGATATTCCTGACTGATTGATCTATCGATCGATTATCGATCAAGAGGATGGAATTTATGACGATTATTCCTGTCTCTTCGAGTAAAAGAGTAGATAATAAAAAGAGAGAGAGAGAGAGAGAGAGAGAGTATATTAATTTTTACTCGTGTGATGTATTAATAAATTATATCTAATTCTTCCAATCACATGGATCGAACTTTTTGTTCGAATTTATTGTACTTGAAAAATAAAAATAAAAAAAAAACAAAAAGGCAAATAAACTTTTCGATTCCCAAAAGAATAACTCATTCTAGAATCGTAGGAAAAACCAATTTCCGTGGCGAACGTTTCTCGTTGGTACATTTCTTTCAAGGACGTCTCTATCTATCTCGTCTGAGAACGCGAAGAAGAAGAAGAAGAAGAGAAGAGAAGAGAAGAGAAGAGAAGAGAAGAGAAGAGAAGAGAAGAGAAGAGAAGAGAAGAGAAGAGAAGAGAAGAGAAGAGAACTGAGGATTCTCGAAGGATAGGAAAAGCATGGACCACGGGATCGAGCGAAGAGAGTGCGATAAGAAGACACCCGCAGGTGTAATTATGATTACCGCAGTGCAGAGAAAGACGGAGTATTGCGGAGCTCGTATGGCAGCCATGGGATCGTGGGAAATAGGAATCCTCGAACGGCACTTTCGCGTCTCCGTTCTTCCTACCAGCTAAAGCCGACCACCAACAACGCTGTTTTCCGATTGTTGGTCCCCTGGCCTTTCCCTGTGGCTTCCTACTCTAACCGACTGTGCTTCTTTGCACTCTCTTTTCAAATTCCATTGCCTCGACGTTACACACACACCACACACACACACATATACACAAACGCGCGAGCGCAAACTTCAACTACAGTAGCTTTCTTACGAAAATATTTGCCTCGATTCATTTCGATCGAGAGAACTTATGAAACACCTTTTTTTTATTGTTGGATCTACCTATCTTTCTTTCTCTTTTTTCTTTTTTTTTTTTTCTTTCTATAATCGTACAAGCCTCCTATAACGCGATTTATTTATATCACGATACGAGAAACCGAGAAGTAATGTAAATTATGCAAATGTATTCTGCGTTATGTAGAAATTATGTTAACAACAATGTACCCAGTGTTATAAAAGAGTTGCCTGGAAATGATTTACTATACATCTTCAAAATGTATTCGTCCAATTTTTTTATAGTCTTCGTATGTCTCTGATCGCGTATATATATATATATATATATGTTTATACAAACGAATATATGGAAAGAGAAAGAAGAGAGAAAGAAAAATTAGTGTGGGTTCCATTTAGAGAAAGGGGAGTCGTTCGTTTCTCTACTGGAACAGTTAACACAGCTGAGTTTTTCCAGCATGGACCCCATGGGTCTTGACTATAGCACCCAGAGGTCTCGTTTCGGCCTATGCTTTATACTTAACCACCTTTGTTTCCTCGTCTATTTTGTTTCTCCGAGGAGATCACAGAAATCCAAGAGAAACTTCGTTTCTACTAACTAACAACAGGAATCACATATTCGAGTAAACCTTTCGAATGTCTTATTCTTGTCCAAAAGTCATGGAAGAGAAAACGATATAGACATTCGAATGTTTTCTTTCTATTTTCTTGCGTTTTAATTGGATCCTAAGGTAGGATTCATTTTCTTATCGAATTGTGATCTATACCGACCGTTAACTTTTACAACATGATATAGAAAAAAATAATATAAGACAGTGATCGATCTATTTCATTCGTTTAAAGAAGTTTCACCCTAAGCCAATGTCAACCTTGCGAATCTCGTCGTCTTATTTTAAGTTTCGTTTGGTCGAAGAAATTATTAATGTTGATTCATATTTGCCGGAAAAAAAAAAAACAAAAAAAAAGAAATATGATCGATAAAGTCAACGATCCAACGTTGGTTTTTATTCGACGATCAGATAGATCGATTTGAAACGATTAATAATATAATTTGTATTTTCCAATATAAATTTGATCGTTCAATCGTTTTCAATTAAGAATAACGTTGTGAATGAACCTTTAAGAAAAATCTTCCCTTTTGTTGTTTTGTTTCGATACATCGTTTCGAATCGACTCCTTATCCATCATCCCAATGGCTTTGCCAAAACAAAACGAAAGAACGAGGAACTTTCTTCTCCTTCTCTCGAGATGAGTGTTGTGGTGGTATTATATTATTTTTCAAAGTATATTACAATTTCATTCTCTTATAATTATATAGATTGAAATAAATTTCTTTTTCGAAGTTATACTTCTTTCTTTTTTTTTTTCTTGTTGTTGTTTAGACGAGAAAAATTAAGTCCCGAAATTGATATCGAATAGATATAATGCCTAAGTTTTGAAATATTCATGGTGTTCGGCACGTTTACGATCGATTTCGAATACGTAGGCATAGATGTACGTAGTATTGTACGTACACGGTTGGTCTGCAATAAGGCCGCAACGGAGTTTTCTCAACGTAACGCGAATTCAATTAGCCGTAAGCGTTTCTCTGCGGTCGACACGTGGGCGAGGGCGCATAATGCGTACGCCGTCTTCCCGATGAACAGAGAGAAAGAGAAATACGATAGTTTCTATAGGAAAGATAAGGAAAAAGAAAAAGGAAGAAGAATAAGAATAAAAAGAAGATATTTCAAGAGCCTGCATCAACGTTTCTCCAAGAGAGAAGGACACGCCAGTTACCAGGAGTGTGAGCTCACCGCGATCCTGAGGTCGCATCTTCTCCTTCCACCAAAGGGCAAATTGCTTCGATCCTTGTCTCAACTGCCCTCAAACCGCAATTGCTTAAGAGCTAGCAATTAAACGGCTCGCACCACCACCACCACCACCACCAAGAATATCTTTAAGGGGTCTTTGCCTTCATCCGAGCATACATATTCCCTGACTACTTTCTTTCTTTATTTCAATAGCCGATTCTTCGGAAGAAAGTTTGGCGCTACACACACACACACACACACACCTTTTCGTTTCACTCTTTATTTGTAATATTTAATATTTTATATTAGCATACCACATGAGAGAGATACATGGGTATGTATATATATATATATATATATCCGAATAAAAATCTGTAGAGTCAGCATCGATAATAATACTCGTAAGAATTCAAATGTTGATACGAAAACGACGTTGAGAATATCATCGACCATATTGATCTTATATCCCTTAAGAAAAAATATTCATTAGAGGATACTGTTTTAATCTACTTCGATATATTACGAAAGAAAATTTTCTAAACGTTCGTCGACCGTTAGAAAAGTTTGTAAAGGTAGAATGAAAGAAGAAGAAGAAGAAGAAGTAGAAGAAGGATGGAGAACGTTGTTGTTGTTCTATACTTTGTAATTTTCTATGAAGAGAAAGGATCGGCATTGAGATCTGCGGTTTGTTCCACGATAATAGTAAAGGATATATATCCTTCGTGTTATGCGAAGTACTTGTGAGAGATACGTTCTAACTATAGCTAAAGCTTTAAACGTTTAAGCATCCTTCGGAGTAATCTGAGCATTAACTCGATGGAATTTCAATGGAAGCTAGTCGATCCTTAAGTGGCTCTTACATTCTAACGATTTATCGACTACTTCTTTCTTCATTTTCTTTATATATATTCTTTTAAATTAAAAAACTATATCGGAATAACGATAGATACGCAAAAATTGATAGATTTGTGATTGTAACAATCACGACAAAAATTAATTTACAAAATCTCAACGAAAGTATTTGAAAATCATCGAGAGAAATTTAATTAGACGAAGTTCAATCTTTTGATATAGGAAGGATGAAGGAAAAGGGAAAGAAAGGTAGACAGGAGTAGGGCTCGGAAGGTGGCATTTTCCGCGAGTGGAGAGTCCTCCAGAAGAAAAAGAAAAAAAAGAAGAAGAAGAAAAATAATAAAAGGAAAAAGATGAATAAGAATAAGAAGAAGAAGAAGAAGAAGAAGAAGTAGGAACACGTCGGCGTGTCGGTCTTCTGAAGGAGACAAGGTGTAGGTCGGCAGATTTTATCACACAGGACATTCCTGTGCACGGTACGTCCATCCGACTGGCCTTAACTCCGTTTTGTATTTCGTTTACGCGCGATATAACGTCTCGCGGTCTTACGTATCTATCTCGGGGACGATGATGATGACACCGAGAGCTTCTCTTCGATGATGCGTATTCGCAACACGCGAGACAACTAATATATCAAAATGGACGAAGGTAAGCAAAATATAATACGTGGATAACACAAATATCCTTTTTCAAAATGAACTATGAATTTGGGTGAACAGTTAAAGAGAAACGAAAATACAATCAAATCTTGAACGTAAAGAGAGAGAGATAGATAGCTAGATAGATAGATACATAGATAGATAGAGAGAGAAAGAGAGATTCGAAAGATCTGGGACAAGGTTTTCAAACACATTTGCTTGGTAACATTTGTACGAAACGATATACGTATGATACGGTTATGCTCGCGTATGTCACAAAGCACGGTGAACGAGCGAGCGAGCAAACGAATGAGTGAAAAGGAACCGCTCGTTCATTTTGCATAACGCGTTTAAAAGAAAGAAAACAACCTGCCACACCTGAAATGTATTCTCTCAGCCGGTTCTATCTTTTACGTCGTCATTTCTTAATATCCTACCGATTCGTACCGAACCCAACGAAAAATCGTACCAAAATCATTTTGGTCACGAATGGTGAGATCCATATAAAAAAAAAAAAAATAAAAAAGAAATAAAAAAAGATCATTTCAATTAAGAGTAATTATTTACATGTGAATTTTTCCAAGGATATTTCATTCCCTATTTATAATTCGTATAATTGAACGAAATCCTCATCATGTCTCTCTCTCTCTCTCTTTAACATTTCATCAATGCTATAAAACAGAACATACATAGAATTTGAGATATACGTAATGAGCGTGTTGGTCAACGAACATCGAAACACCCAAGTACAGTGGAAAACATAATCCAAGTGGGGTGTGGAGGGTGGAGAGAAGAGAAGGGTAATGATGATTACCGAGCACTCAGCTTGGCTAGGATTAATTTAATGGTACTATGTGTCCAGTAGGATGGTTATAGCGAAACACTGTAACGATCGTTAACGATAGCCTTTCAGTGCTTTCGAAATTCACAAGAGAGTAAAATCGAATGAGGATCTAAATGATTTTTCTTCGAGTATTTCCTTCAATTTCTTTACATTTTCACGGGCAAACGAAACGATAAGATACAACGTCGAAAAGCCAACGATAACGCGGAATCGTCGAGCTGGCCGCTCTTCGGCAAAACTTTCTTCTTCTTCTTCTTTCTTTCTATCTCTCTCTCTTTCTCTCTCACTCTCTCTCTCTCTGTAAGAATTCTTCGGGGCGGCCTGGGTAAAGTTTTCACCTAAATTCCCATGGGTGCCGTGAGAGAAAAAGAAAGACAAGGAAAGGAAAGAAAAGAAAAGAAAGGAAAGGAAAAGAAAAAGAAAAGAAAAGAAAATAAAAGAAAAGGGAAGGGAAGGGAAGGAAAGAACGCGCATAGTAGCACCTCAACGTCGTTTTTCGCATCCTACCCTCCTTTTCCCAACTCCCACCTACCCTCTACACCCTCCCCCCACTACTACTCGTTGCTAGCTTTTCTCCAAGAACTCATACCTACGTATATATACAACACACCATCCAGTAAGATTATTCTCGTGTGTACGCACACGTACGTGCGAGATCGCAAGCGCAAATGTGCGTGCTCTCGCGGTATTCACGTGAGAAAACTCCCTGGAGAAATAACCGGCTTGTATGTAATGTACGCCGAGGTATTGTAAGGGGGTGTAAAGGCGCCCGTACAACCCTTCTCCTTCCACCTTTCCGAGAAATAAAAAGAAAAAGGAAGAAGGTACTGCTTGAATTTTTATCTTCACAGGTGCGACAAACCGTTTCTATTTCTTTTCCTTTTATCTATTGTTCTTTTTTTTTTTTTTCTATCCAACACGCCTATTATTTAATTATGATTCTAAGAAATAATTTCCATCCATACGTTGACATTACAAATTAAACTGGGTTTCAGCTTCTTTCAGGAGCTTGTACCAGTGAATCAATCTGACTTTTTTTTCTGAACAATTACGTAACAAGCTGCTTTTTACAAGGCTGGATTGTCAGGTCAACGTTCAACCCCTATTAATCGCCTTTCACGATAAGCAGAGGATACTGTGGATATATTCTAATTCCGATTCACAGGGGGATAAAATAAGCTATTATTTTTATTTATAATTAGTTGTAATCGTATGAGAGAGTTTTTTTTTTTTTTTTTTTTTTTTTACAGAATAATTAGAATATAGAAAAATGTATGAAAGAAAAAAAAGATCTATGTGAATTAAAATAGTAATTTAAAACTAAGAAATTTCTTTCTTACCGACAACGCGACGCACAGTGGAAGAAAATCAAATTAAAAAGTTAAATCGGTTGTCATCGACAGTCGGTAAGGCAGATAACTTTTCTTCGTCGTTGGGTAAATACAAGTCATTTAAATATTTATATAACATATTATATATATATATATATATGATTTTGTTTAATCAACTAATATTATTAACATTCAAATGATCTTTTTTCATAGATAAACAAATCAAAGTATAAAAGTTGAATTACATCGTGGAATGTAAATGCAAATATATGACAATGATAAAAGCAGAAATAAGGTAAAGGTAGGAGGAGAAACTTTAACTGAGTTGTAATAACGAGTGAGGATTTCCTCCGCACGGTATATAGCAAAATGGGAAGATTATTAAATAATAATAACACGGCGAGAGATGCCTGGCGGACATTTAAAGTGCTCGTCCATGTCCACGTCCGTCCTCGCTAATTATCACCAACTCCGACACGAATGACCATTCACCGAATTTCATCTCATCCTTTGGACACATATAGGGGGATCGTTATCCTCTGTTAGCTATTTTAGATTTATACGAACGAACTAACATTATTTTTTGACGTCATCGATATCAGTAATCAGAATTGTCACGTGCCAATAATAAATAATAATCAAAAATATCCTATATATATATATATATATATATATATATATATATATATATGACGTTACGCGTAAGATCAATGTGAATTTGTTAATATTCCTAATAGTGAAATATATCTTTTTAACGCGCGTCTATATTAAACACCGTAGCTATTCGATCGATTCTATTTATTGTACCCATACACATAGGGTCTGTCTACACAAGAGCTAGAGTGGTCCATTCGAATAATGAATGATGAGGTCGAAGCTTTCTGGATGTCCAAAGACGGACTCGAGTTAAATTTTCAGCGTGTCAACCGAGACAGTAATACATTGCCTGGACCATACAGAATGGGAGAATATGTAATAGTAATGGAGATAATGCTATTTAGAAATAGGAACCACCATATCGATCTTTAGAATATACAAAATTGCAGATACTTTTGATATCTTGAAAACATTAACGAGATTAATCAAATTAATTGAAAATCTATAAGGAAAAAGAGAGATAAACAAGCTTATGTGTATCTTCATCGGAGTTGGGTTTAGGTGACAGGCAAGAAAAGGAGGGTTAAATTAAGAAGAGAAAGAAGGGAGCAGCTTCGGGCAATCCCCGAAAAGAGAAAAACGAGTCGAATGCCCGTAATGCGAGGTGCTTAAAGTTGCAATGGGTCTCGGGGGTATAAATGGTGAGAGGGAGAGAGGGAGAGAAAGAGATCGAGTGACTGACTGACTGGAACCAAAAAGATGCGACCCGCCTAAGAGATTGGGATCTTCGCGAATCCGAGAAAGCCCATCGGGACCTTCGCTTGCATCGTCGTTCTTCGAGCTGATTTTAGATCGAAACTGTTTCTTCCTGATACGTCTATGAGCTACGATAAATGCGAGAGTCGAAGGTCACCCTATTGTCTTAATGATTCGAAAGGTCCATGAAAAAGGATAGATCTTATCAAGAAAGATAGCATTTGAACAAAGGGTCCTTTTCTAAACTTTCCTCTTGTTCTTTTTTTTTTCTTTTTTTTTTTTTTCTTAAAAGATTGATAAGTTAAATAAAAGATATAACAATTGGGCGTATTAAGAAAAATAAAAGGCAAATCTTTATTCTCTCCGAGGAAAATATAAAGTAACTTGGGAATAGAAAATTTCCCCAAGATGCCTTCAAGAAACGAAACACGTTTGGACGACTCTATGTTAACTATAACTCTCTGTGAATCTTAAAGGGAGTTTGCAAGTGCCTTCGTGAGAAACCTAGCCAAAGTACTACTTCGTTGTGAAAGAGAAGACTAGAGACATAGAAAGACAGAAATAGGGGGAGGAAGGTAGAGAAAGAGAGAGGGAGAGAGATAGATTAAGGTAAAGACAGAGACAGGAAGCAAGCTTGAAGGGTTAATTAAGTGTTTGCTCGTCCGACAAGCTTAGCCTGCGTATCTCTAAGAACAAACTGCCCCTGCATGTGCAATCGTCTGGTAACCAGCATTAAATGTACTCCCTTCATACTAACTTTAACCAGTATATACTAACTAAAACATTCTCTTTGTACATCTTCTTACAAGAAAACACGTTGCTTTTCATTTCTATTTTTGTAGTCAAACATATATATATATATAATCGAAAAAGTTTTTCGGAATAATTGAAATATGATGAAATATCTGGTAGAGGTGTAAATTTAGAAATATGATCATCGCTTAACCATTGGAGAAAAATGAAATTTCGAGTAAAGGCGAGGTCTTTCTTATTTCTAAAATACGATCTAAGAACGAATGTAAAGTGCGTTTAAGTCGTTTACAGTGGTCGGTACGCAGGACGGAAACTGGCACTAAAGGGACACATTTATGTCTTCCCAGGAGTACGTTAGGTAGCCTAGGTAGCCAGCTAGCCAGTGCCCAAGTCAAACCCCTCGGCCTCCGAATCGAATCCTCCTCAGCCCTCCTCCGCCCCTTTAGTCGTCGACTAGTATTCGGCTTATTCACCTAACGGGAACGTTAGTCGACTTTGCTCGCTTCACAAACCCTACCGAATCTCAGTGTTACTTCGTGATAATCGAATTACATTCGAATCAAACCTCGCGTGAATTCTTATAGAATTTATTTGAAATTTCAAAGAAATTAGATTTCATATATATATGATGTATTAATTAATTAATTAGAATGTTTGTGTATCATTATAATTAATCGATCGATTTGATTATCTATTTTGTTTGATTATATTACCTTTACATATATATAATAATAAATGTATATCTTGCGTGGTCAAAGAAATAATAAAAACTCACCGCTGTCGAGGCTATTCTGATTTTCCAGATCTGGCCCCTGTACGGACGATGGTCTACCGTCTTGCAAATAATCTGCAACATATACACAAACATATGTTAGAATACTTCAAATCAAATGCACTGTAGACATTTTTTTTAATGGGACTTAACATTGAAATTTCATGGGATTTGGAACGATCGAACAAAACGAATGAAATCGAATAGGTTTGTTTCTTCTTTTTTTTTTTTTCCATGGTTCACCATGACTTCGTTGTAGCGTTGGTACGCGAAAGCGTATAATACGAGAAAGGGTGGAAAAGAGCGTAGAAAATCTCATGGGAGCCATACCCGAGTGATATTGGCTCCCATAGCCCATTCCTGTACATCGGAGACCGGAGAACCTCACCTTGGACCTCGCGTTGAGGAAAAGCGGCCAAAATTCAAATTTCCCAAAGGAATTCGCACAACTTTAAACACAAGTTTGTGGGAAAACAAGTACAAGGCTTGAGACGGTGATAGTCACATTGATATACGATCGATATTTTCTTTTTGAACAATTTTATATCTAAGGTACGAAAGAAATATCCCCGTACGATTTCTAAACGATTAAAAATAGAAGAAACGAAACAAAACTGATCAAATGTTATAATATATAAAATAATATTTTAAGGTTGTGTGACACTCAAAAGCTGCTTGTGGAATTATCATTGCTCGTAAGTCACCTCCGGTAACATTGCAGCCGCATAGTTCGTGGTTTCAGAGAAGAGATAACTCGTATAAATAACCTCGGAAGTCCACGGTGTGCAATAGTCTTTTTTTACGAGTATGACTTTTGGGAGTTCCAAGGCCACGCTCGGGGCATCGTTGGTAATCAGTTTGCCGTTCATGCCGAAAATCTACACCGAAAGAAGAATTTCATTTCGAGTTCATTTCTAAACCACTCATCTACTATCAATTACTTTTTGATTTCGTTCGCAACACCACCGATGTGTATCGCGCGTAAACGAGGGAAAAAACAAGGAGAGATCTCGCATTTTTCTTAACAATAAGCTCATATTCCAAGTGAAATTGGCGCTTATGGAATTGAAGATATCTCGATAGGTACTTTTGCTCGAGAATGGGATTATCGATTCTATCATAAAGTCGACTTTTTGCTGATATCATTGGATATATCTATACGACGAGTTCCCATAAAGAAGAAGAAAAAGAAGAAGAAAGGAAGAGAGACATGGTTATATGAATTTTGGGAATTCGGCGTTCATGGTGAAGCTGTCAGGGAACCGGTTTTGGTTTTGTATTAGCATGTAACTCCAGCAGGAGTTGAAGTTGCGATGGCTTGTGGGTGGTTGGGTGGCTGAAGGGAGGGTAATTACCTCCTTGGGGAATCCCCTCTCCACAGCGAGGCCGAGTATAGCCCCAGCACGGGTACAGAGGCTTCCCACTGCTCCCAGTGGTCCCACGGGAACTCGACAGCGATTCTCATACGAGCTGGTGCTCAACTCGTTTCTTCCTCCTCGATTTCATCTTACTCAACGATATTTGACACAATCGTATTAGTTCTAGTCCCAATTAATTCATCATTTTTATGCGAATTCTAAATTCATCGATATTCCATTTAGTGTAAATATTTAAACTTTTTCATGCTGTGGTAAAATGTAAAAATTGAATCGTCGTTGTTGACTTTTTTGCTTTATTTTCTAACGAATTCGTTAGTTTTTTATCATGATTTTATGATGACACATTTGAACAAGTCCTCCTCTCGTGAAAGTTATCTCCCAGAAAATATCGCTATGAAATAATCCCATCGCTTCCAGTAGTCTCTTGGGATATGGTCAGCGATTCTCATACGCACGATCTAGATTGGAGATTACATCGAAAATCTTGTAACCTCTGTGTAACCGTATAATCGTTAGACCATGAAACGTATTTAGAAAGTTCGTTAGATCATTTTGACATGGGCAATATTCGCGGGCTAATGAATTTACGATCGCATTCCTATATTCTTACAGAGTTCAAAGTAGTAATCGTAAAATAATTCGTAAAAACAAGGAAATATTTTGACGGAAAGCCGTAAAGCAACGAGGGCATTTCGTGAAGCATTCTATAATCCCTAGAGAACTTTAACGCAGTGGATCTCATTCCGTTGAAATTCAAGTTTGCATTTTTTCGCGTATACCTTCTTCGTATTCATTGGAATTTTTCATTGTTAAATGAAGACAATCGAGGACAACTAAATTCTCCTCCGAAATATTTCATTCAGATAAAATGGATCGGTTAGGTATTTACCCAAGTTCGATTTCACAAATCGACAAATATTTACATAATTATTGATACGTTTTATCAAACCTAAACTATCTGCGTAGATTCGATAATGTCTCGCAAAGTGTTATCTGAATATAAAATATGTTTTATTACGTTTATTAGTAGTATCCATTGCTCTATTACATTCGAACCCGAATTATGTTTAATATATCATTGAAAAGATGATACTTTAGTAACAGATAACATCGTCGATTTGACGTCCTAACGATGATGACCCATATAATCTTGACTATCTTTTTAAATGCACGCAAATATATCGTTAATCAAATTTTACTAACATAAGTAGCTATAATAAACGCTTGTTTTAAAGATCAAAAGGACAAGGTGTTACTTTTAACAAGATTAGATAAGATATTATCGAAATATCAAATCTATTTCAATCGTATTTTAATAGTAGCTTCACGGGGTATAATCAATATGACAGAATTGAAGCATACACCTAATTAATTTTGTATTCGATTAAAACACCCAAATTCAGCCATGCTGACGAGCTTTTAATTGATACTCTCGACCCTATTTTACATCTTTTCATATCTCAAGTATAACAAGTTTGCTCTTTTACGATTATTCAGACTAGAAAATCTTTGGGTTGTAGCACAAATTGTTCAGAAATAATAAAGACAACATAGGGTAGTATTCATGAGTTATTCTGACGATAGAGTGGGACATAACGATTGCCAGTGAAACAGGCTTTCATAATTCCTGATTACTTTCATCCGTATACACAGAGAACGATGCTTTAATGTCCCAAGGAAGGTTTTTACACAAAATGCCTATTTTTCAATAGGTTTTATTCATTACTGAAATATTATATGGTCGGTTGTTGGTACTTTTACTATTCTACTGACCCAGAGAACACACAAAATTTAACATAAGTAGGAGAAAGAAATTAGACTAAAATTGAAAAGGATAGTATTATCCCGAACACCCTGTAGAGTGTCATCGACACATCTCGCTGTTAAGGGTAGGTCTGTCCCAAGAGAGAACCACAAACAACAGCAATAGGCAAGCTAGAGAACCACCCTTCGGAATCCTGTAAGGTCCTAGGACCTCGATATCTTTCGAACTGCCCAACCTACACCTTTGCGAGTCTCTCATAGAAGAAGAAGAAAGAAAAGGGAAGAAGAATAGAAGGATAGAAGAAGAAGAAAAAAAAAGAAAGAAAGAAAGAGACTATACCCACGGGAAAAGTTTAATTTCTTTCCGAGAAAGATGGCTGTTCCTTGTACTTTGCCGCCAAGGATCGGTCTCGTGGTCGATATATATATATATATATGTCTCTACTAGTATATCTATGTATCTGTATATATATATATATATAATACACACGCGAGCGCGCGCGCACAAGAAGAGAGAAAGAGACACAGTACGGTCTCCGTAGGAATTAATTTGGTCGGATGTCCCTGCTGGGACATCTCCTCGCAGTGCCACCGAACCGTTTGCTAGCGACGACTTTTCGAACTCCTGCCAGAAACCCCGTCGAAATTGACCTCTTTATGCCAAATGCATCATTCTTTATGTCTACCGCATATACATTCATTTTTGATAGTATCTAAATAGTCTATGACAGTTCGAAGAAATTTGTTTCAGGTGCGATTACGCGTGAGATGCAACGTCGAATTCAATATGTACCAACCAATGCAATACGTATATAATAGAAAAGAATATAATGCAGGAACCCTAACGAATTAGGATATTAAATAGATATAGTTTTTTGATGACCATTGCAACGTTCGAAAGGACTCGGACTAAAAATCGGTAGAATTCCAGTTGATATATCGCTCGAATTCGCGGTTCAAACTCGTGGGATCAACTATAAAGGGGTGCACACACCTGCGTGTCGTAAACATCGCGATACGAGGCTATAAGCCCTCCGCTCGGAGATAGTTAACCGAGGAATTAGTACACTCGGCAACTCAAAATTATTGCGCGAACGCAGCTTTTGACGTCGCTTGGCTAGACGAAAGGGCGAACGCGAGCCACGACCCTTGACGAACGCATGCGGCTTTACCGTTAAGAGCCTAGCATAAATTTTGCCGTCCGGCTAGCGGTCCGGCTAGTGACTCCCTTTGACCCTTCGCGCATGATGGACATCGTTCGTCGCTGGCTTACTTCGATCCATTTCCCCCCCCCAACCCTTATTCAGCTCCCTTATTAGAGAATATTTTCCTTCTTTTTTTTTGGCAATCTCCTTTAGTCGAATTGTTGTCCATCTATCAAATAAGAATATCACGCGAATCAGATATTTTCATACGAAATAACTACAATATCATAACGTTCACGTCCAAGTAGATAAAAATTAGCATAAAGTTAACGGAACTAGGCAATACTTATGTATCTATATTGTACTAGCTCGAAAGTTAAGTTGGGTTACATTGTCCAGTCCCAAGGTAATAGAACGTTGCCTCTGACGTTTCAATACGACAAGCTATATTGCAAAGACATCTTTTGTGACCGCGGGAATACAATTCTTTATTTCGCAACACTATACTACCACCTCGAATGACAATAAATTTTACTATCGCTCTTTATGTGACCCCCAAGTAAAATGAGCTTATCGATCGGTCTTTTAGAAATGTAAAATAAAAAGATGAACGGAATTTGACTCACGCAAACATGTATAAGATATTTTATTTTTTCCAACGAAACATTCATACTACTTTATCTAAAGAAATTCACAAGTTTTATAGCGAATGTGTTAAAGAATTGGGGAGAGGGGACACAGGTGTTGGCACTAGAGATAAAAAAAGTAAAAAAGAGATAGAGATAGAATTTCAAGTAGGTACAACAAGTTATTAGGGATTCTCTCAAGTCTTACATCGCTTGAAAATTCGCTGACGATCATCCCTTTCCTCAGCAGCAAGCATAACAGGTGATATTGCGACCACTCTTCTACCACTTATTCTAAAGCTTACGAATAAATATAGGAGATTACTTTGAAAACAACATATTTGAACCTCGACGATAAGTACAACCTCTCTCTATCATCAAAAAAAACGTTGTAACGTTTATCGGAGTATTTGAACATATTTGTCTTTTTTCAATTTTACATACGAAACATATTTCTATTATAAAAAATATACAAAACGATTAGGAAATAACAAAATGTACAAGATGTGAATAAAATAGAAAAAAGAAAAAAAAAAAAGGAAGGAAAGCACAAAAAACAAAAGAGAAGAAGAGAAAAGAAAGAAAGAAAGAAAAAAGAAAGCTAGAGAAAACTGTCCGTGAAAATGTAGAATCTTTGCTCTTGGTCGAATCGTACGCAGGTGCAGCTGCACACGAGTTTATCGCGTCGGAGTACAATCGTATTACGTACGAGCGGGGAATGGCAGTGCCGAGAGAGTGAGTTTATAATGATGGAACGAGAAGGTCTAGTCACCCGAGACCATGTCATAATTTCTCTGTGTGCGTTTCTCGCTAGTCGGTGTATCTATTCTGTGTCGAGCAAGTGAGTGAGTGAGTGAGTGAGTGAGTGAGTGAGAGAGAGAAAGAGCTCACAACGTTACTGCCCGGTTTCTCAACGTTTCTACGTGTAATCACGCGTTCGCGTGTAATAGCGCATCCTTGTGTCCTCTCATAGACGCATACAGTTGCACATTTATACATGGAAACACCCACGTTCTTCGATATTTCAATGTAGAAGACGAAAGATGACATTGTATGTGTACGTGTATACTAGGGATAAGGAGAACAAGTAAGGATGGGATAGTGAAAGAGAAAGAGAGAGAGAGAAAGAGAACAGGGGGATGAGGGAAACACCGGGAGTCGGTCCCAAGGGATACGTAGAGCCGTGGCACGGCCCGAGGCAGCTCGTCACCTGGGACACCCTTATATCGGCGAGTACAGTCGCACCGAGAAAGTGCCTCTCCTCTCGTCTCCTCTCTTCACCTCTTCCCTAGACTCTACCACTAGCAAGAAGCTAGCACCAGCAGCACCAACACCATCAAAACCCACTACCACTATCATCGCGTCGACCTAAAGCCGTTTTCCTTGCTCTTGATCAAGAGTCGTTTGCGAAACGACGCGCTGCTTTTCTTCCTTGGAAGATTCTCTTCTTCCGTTCCTACATACAATTCGAACTTAACGATCAAACGAAACGATTATCTTTCTCTTTTCTTAAATATATATTCTTTTTTCTCTAATATATCAAAATAACAAATTATATATTTTTCAACAAATTCTTGATTAACTAAAAAGCTTTCTTAGTAAATAGAAGAATGGGAAGAAAACAAAAAAGAAAAAGAAAGAAAGAAACAAACGAGTTAAGAGTCACAGAAAGATAAAGACGAAGAAATAAAATGGAAGAGAGAGAGAGAGAGAGAAAGAGAGATAGATAGGCAGGCAGATAGATAGGTAGATAGAGAGGGGGAGGAAGGGGATGAAGAAAGCAGAAGGATAGGAGGACGCGAAGAGGCTGCGGGGCCAGATCCCGAGGGAATCTACGTTCTCCTCTGGCGCTACCAGCACACGGGAACGCGCGAGCAAGAGAGAGAAACAGAGAGAAACATAGAGCGGGAGGGAAAAGGTGGGAGAGCGAGTGAATAAGAGTGAGAGGGATGAAGAGGGAAAGAGGAAGGGACTAATCAGCTCGACGCATGCGCGCTGGTCTCCACTCTTGCTCCCTCGGGATTCCTCTGGCATTCCCCATAATATACCCACCCCTGCTAGTTCTCTAACGCTGCTTCCTCCCTCTCTCTCTCTCTCTCTCTCTCTCTCTCTCTCTCTCTATCCTCTTTCCCACCCCCTTTGAATGTGCCACCGCGCTACAGGGCTTTCCAGCTTCCGGAAACTCACGCAACTTTTTCACTTCCTGTATCTTTACTCTTTCGTTAACCGGATGTTAATTTGTTATGAAGACAAAATGTGAAATATTTCAAAAGTAACCGTGATGTAATGCCGAAAAGAAAATAGAAACGAATTTATATTAATGTGTTCCTTCGAAAAAACTAATTCTCTATTCCAATTCGTTGGAAATGTCCTTGGATAAGAAATTGGTGAATTCTCATAAAAGTTTATCTTTTGAAAATCGAAGCAATTATTGTAATTAGAGCGAGAAACAAGATGATTTACAAGAGAAAGATATTCCAAGCTGTCGAGCAATGTATAATCTCACCTTCTCTCCGCGTTCTCGTTCTCCGTCACCCACCATCGGAGTCAGAGGGCTTTCCAGCCTTTTCCCGTTGGGAGTCGAGATCCCCCATTTTCTTAATGTCAGAGATTTCAATCTGTCACGAGACCAGCTTGGTAACATTTCGTTTATCCAACGAACAATTTTCAAGAATCTTACGAAACTTTTTATAAATAATCGTTAAAATCCATCATTGATGAGAGACTAAATTTTCCGTTCGAACAAAGAAAACAATCATTGATAATTCATTAATATAATATTCAAAAGTAAATCAAACAAATCTTAGAAATGAGAAATTTTGTAAAATTTAATAAAAAAAAAAATATAACGAATCACGTAATATATGAAATTAAATTGTCTACACTGAAATTTTAATCGATTCCAGGAAATGATGATCAAAGAAACGTCAACGTAATCATAAAACAAGCACGTTTACGAAATAAGGATTCATTCTTAATTCGTTGCATCGGATGTGACAAAAAACAAAGAGAGAAAAATAAAAAAAAAGGAAACAAAAGGACAAGACGATTACAAGGTACATTTTGCTGATTTTCCGAACAATCGAAGCTCGCCGAGTTGTAGGGGATAAACATCGATGCATTCCTTCACCCCTTCTTCGGTATATCTTTTTTTTTTCTTTCTACATATCCAACCAGCCACTCTCTAACCAATCCACCCCCTCACTTTCGGCTTCGTTCTCTTCACAATGTTTGCATTAAGGCATTAACCAACGGGGTTGAAACGAAGCCAATATTCCCCGGATGATAATATAAAACATCGGAGATATACATGTATACGTGCATACACATAGATGGACACGCACACACTCACTCACTCACTCACTCTCTCTCTGTTTCTCTCTCTCTCTCTCTCTTTCTCTTCTCGATCTCGATCACGATCTTTTTCTATGCAAACGTTTATTTCCAGTTGGTGCAAGCTTGTTTTGGGCTCATTAGCAATCCCAAGCGATCATCACCTTTTCTTTTACTCATCTCTTTCTCTCTTTTTTTTTTTTTCTTTTTGTTTATTATTACAGACATTAAATAGTCTGTCTATCTTTCTCTTATGTAGTTAACACTGTCGATCATTTTCACGTGCATTATATGTTTCTCTCTCTCTCTCTCTTTTTCTCTTTCTCGATCTGAATGTCGACAAAAGTGAAATAATGATGCGAAGAACAATCGTCTCGCGATATAATTCTTTTCTCCAGCACGAGTAAAATAGCAGAAGAACTCAAGTGGCAAAGGTAGATCCCAGGATGGTTTTTGTTTGTTCGATATTTCTCACCTTAAACACGATTGCGAATGTAAAATTATTCGACGCGTTTAAAGCTTTTAAAAGTCTTACGTACGTTTAAATAATCATTTTTATTTAATAACGGACAAATAAATAATGAGGAACAATCGTTATTTTGATATATTATAATATAATATTGTAAATAATGATTAAGAGAAAAAAAAAAATATAAAATACAGAATAATTCGATCGACATTAATTATCGTTAAGTGGTTAGACAAATAATGGAGGCTAAACGGATTAACGCATTTCATGGCGTGCCAAAACCGCACGTTATTGGATTACCGAGTGTCGGAAGCGTCTTACCAACACCGTCGTGCATTCGTGGAATGATAGGAACGCACGTGCTTTGGCTTTCACGATATAGCTATGGAATTTAGATAAATAGAAAGGTCTATTATTTTCTTCATTAATAATTATATGATATATAGAAAATTGGGGAAGATCTTTTTATGATAGAACAAATGAAAAATAATTGATTTTTAAATATATGTCATTGAAAAGGGGTATAAAGAAGATTATTTTCCTTGACAAAATTTTTGTCTCAACTCGAAAGGGGGCGAAAAAAAAAGATTATTAGGGTTATAAAAAATAAGTATAGTTGTTAAAAAATTTGGTAAGGATATTTTCCAATCTAATAAAATCTTCCTTTAGTTTCGGTAGAGACATTTAGGTTTTAATACTTTTGGAAAAACTTGTAGACAAAGTTTGATGAGGTCTCATTACATCAACTTTTTTTATACCAACGTAATAAGGAGCGTTAGTACATGAGCTGTTAGAAAGAAAGAAGATAGGAAAAAAATAAGATAAGAAGAAAGATATGAAGATAGGAAGGAAGGAAGGAAGGAAGGAAGGAAGGAAGGAAGGAAAGAAGATGGCTTGATGTTTTCAGGTGAGCAGATAGACGAGGCATCTCCCATGGGAAGTAGTGCCCTCCTCAGGGATCCAACCTCGTTCCAAGCCTTCTCCGAGCCCGCTTTACCTTCGAGTATAAAGCGCGTGCAAGTACACTTGGCGAAAGGTAACTTGAAATAATAATCGAGCCGCGTTGCTAGAGGGACGGATAAAAGATCCAGCTTCTACTCGTGGAAGGAAAGTAGTAGATACCTACCTACCTACCTACCTACCTACCTACCTACCTATTTTAAAAGAGGAAGAGAATCTTTCCAAACTTTTTACTCTCCCTTCGCGATGGAAAAAGAGGCTACAAGAAAAAAGAAAAAATAATAGATATTCCTTAATAATATCGACAATTTTTTTAAATAAAAGTTATACATTTTCAACCGTTATTTCCTACAAAAAAAAGAAAAGAAAAAAAAAATACTTTATCGCTAAAGATAACGTCAATGATATTTTCACCGTGTTTCTTAATATCTTAATCAATTTTTCTCAATTCTTTCGTTAATCGTTATTTCATAAATAACTGATAATTGATCGAACGATTAGTTTGAAGTAAATGATGTCTCCCTGCTTAAATAATTAAAGATCTATTGAAATAGATTTAGTTAGATTTTCGATGGCCATGAAAAGAAACATATCGACGAGTAAGCACGTTTATGTTAGGCTCTTCATATACCTTGCTATGCCCCATCCTATGGGACAAAGGATTCCATATTCATAAAATCTATAGTGAGATTGCAATTCCTGAGCACCTTCGAACAATGACACGATGCGTCCCAACGCATTGTTGTATTGCCGTAGCTTGAACTCAGCTGCTTGTCCCTTGAGTACTGATAAAAGTAATGCACCCGAATGCACCGAAAAAGATATCGCCTCTACGAACTTTTCCACCGAATCTCTTTTCATTATTCATCGAAATACCTCGAAATTTGTGACCGTCATACGAATTTCTTCCTATAGTAGTTTTCTCTACTCTAATGTTTGACACAATTGTCATTTAAAAAAAGAGAAAGAGAGAGAAAGAGAGAGTACATAGAAATTATTCAAAGTTGACTCACCTTCGGAATGTCGACTAAAAGCTCGTTGTAATTCTTCTTCTTCTTCCTCGTCTTCATCCTCGGCTAAAATATCAAAATAACGCAAATAAAATATCCATATTTGCATATATTAATCATTTCGATGAAAAATAGAAATGAAAATAATAACTTTCGCAATAGAGAAAATTCTCGATAATATAAATGAAAAGGAGATCAAATGTTTGAAACTAAATAAATATTCTACTATCATAAATAATAATTGAATAACACATATAGTATGATACAAGTCTATTAGCAGAAAAATATGAAATAACACTTACGTTTAATCGGAGCAGTTTCGTTATCCTGTTCAGACGCCTCCAGGACATTCTGTTCGTTGGCATCATCCCACTCTTCGTCCCCTGCAGAGAAACAAACGACCATTAATTCCATTGCATTTGCATATTATCACCGTGTAAGAAATGAAATCTGTTGTATGTTGCAAAGAAAAATGGCCTGGTACAAAGTTAAATAACAACAACGACAATGAAACAAAACAAACAAATAATATGTTTTTAAAATACAGTTATATGATATGCAATATAGAATAAAATTAATTATATCGTGTCAATGTGAAATCAGGAAGCAAAAAGAAAAAGAGAGAGAGAAGAAGATAAATGATTCGAAAATGAACGAATGACGAAGACAACAAATTTGTTGAACTTTATAATTTAAAGGAGAAAGGGGCATGCGCATACTCGAAAGATAAAACGGTGAGGGTGTGATGTTCGTAGCCACAAAATATATTCTCTCACGGTATATAACGTACATAGGTATATATAGTGACGCCCATGACGCCATAGTTACAGTCGTTTGTCACATGGGACCGCAAAATTAAACTTAAAAAATCACCGCTCTGTCCACGTGGCCAACGAGTCGTTTGTTACTTGCCGTTTTCCACTTCCCTCGTTTCCTCTCCCGTTGCTCATTTTCCTCCCCCTCTTTCTTTTTCACCCTCGTCCTATCTCTTTTCTTTCCTCACCCTTATCAAACCACCCACGCGCCTCGTCCTTTTACCCCTCAGAGTGTAAAGAGCCAACTCTGGCCAATTTACTTCACGAACTTGCCACTTTGAGGATTGCTTGCTACTTCGAGTTCACAATTTCGAAAGGTGTCAAATGCGTTCGTTTCAAGCAAAACAAGAATATGTCACTAACCTACCGACTTATTAAATTCAACGAATTTCTTATCATACTAATGATTTGTATTTTCAACTAATATGACAAGAACAAATTTACTTTAACTGTCTAAAACGTCGCATAACTGTATTTTTCCAAGTATCATTTCATCTTATTACCGAAAACTTTTGATTGTTAGTATAATTATAGAGGATTACAATACAGTGCTTTTATCATTTCTATACCACGAATGATATGGTAAATTCGATTATCGATGATATGCATTAACCGTCAGGCTAGAAACAATGACTTGCACAAGAACGAAAGGAGGAAGTTGAACTTGAATATTTCAAAAGACAAGGACACCAAGAAGACTGCTTACTAAAGCACCCTTCGAACCATGTCAGCCGTCAAATTCGTGACACGTTGTCTTAGCACGTATCCTCGTGTATGGTTACTTTATTACAAATTAATCATAAAAACACGGTCTTTCAAAAGCGTCTAAACTTATTAACAATTTTGGGAAAGTTCTAATCAAAATGTATTATTAATAAATAAATTCTACTGTTAACACAAATAAAGAAAAATCCATCATTTCGAAAAGTTTTATAATTAAACGCCAGATATTAAATATACTTTTAACGTTAGCATGTAACATTGTACAAGAAAACACTCGATATATCGTAAATATAGTAAACAATTTGGCTGGTGAACTAGGAGACGATCTAAGCAAACAATAATCGTAAAGGTAAGGAGATTGGCTATCATCTTTAAGGTAACCCAAGCGTACTAGACGAATATACCTATACACCTAAGCATAAAGTAGGTAGCTTTACAAGAAGAAAACGTAATGTGCTTAGACGAAGAAGGCCATTTTCAAGATGGTCTAGTAAATGCAGAAGGGTGGAAGAAGTAGCTTCGAAAGGAAACAAACCTAAGAAAGAAAAAAAGAAAAAAAAAGGAAAAGACAGAAATAAGCTTTAGAAGATACAAGTAGTAATCTCGGGTCGTTGTTAGAAGTAGAATCAGGTTCGCAAGTAATGTTAAACAGATATATTATTATGAGACAGTCTAAACGTATATGAACCAACGGATAACTGCATATTGCGGCTTAAACCCTTGCCTAGGTTCGCTCGTCCATCGGTATTCTCGTTTCGACGCAATACCGCTTTTATCTTTTCCAATAACGAGTTTAGCCTTCAAAACGATAATATACCTATGTGTTAAATCTCAAATATATAAAACAACAATTTATTATTTACCACTGAAGTGAAATCAAACTTAGAAAAATGAAGAGATATCTAAATAATTTAGAATTTACACAACATTAGAAAAAAATTAAATGTAAAGCTAACTGTGCCGCGAAATTTTGTCAAAAAAAAAAACAATCAAAAAATCAGCACATCCTGTACCAATTTCTATGTGGAATAAATTTGGAGAAAGAATCGTTTGGAATGTAAGCGCTGGTTGAAACGTTAATTAAGAAGAAAGAAGAAGAGCGAAGAGATGTTACAGGAAGGGCTACGATTTTCTCTCTTCTCCCGTCTTGAGAAATTAGCAAAGAGACAGAAGAAGGACTTGCCAGATCGTCCGCCAACGGAGAAGCCGCAGGGTTTTGAGTCATTAATCGATATGCCGTGAATAAAGGAGCGCCCTGCGGGTTATCCGAGACGACTGCTATCTCTGCTTCCCGGCTGCAGACGCCGTACGTCTTGGACTCGTGACAGGCAAGCCAGACAGTCAAGAGAGAGAGAGAGAGAGAGAGAGAGAGAGAGAGAGAGAGAGAGAGAGAGAGAGAGAGAGAGAGAGAGAGAGAGAGAGAGAGAGAGAGAGAGAGAGAGAGAGGAAGAAGGAAAATATGTGCAAGAGAGAAGGGCCGCCGTTGCTGCAGCCATCGGTGCTATTGCTGCAGTCAGCGGTGCACGAGGGGCTGCTGGGTGGAAGAGGAAAGTCGAGAAATCCCAAGAGAAGGTACCTAGGGTAGGTCTGACGCGGACTCAGACTCCCATGGGACACCGACATCCGCCGTCGAAACCCCCTCTGGCTCCGACACGGCGCCTCGAGGACCCACGGATATTGCGGAAACTCTTTTCCTATCCTACCGAGCTCCATTCCACTACGTTTCCTACTCGAGAGATCCTCAAACGCGATGCATACTGACGTTGCAACTTTTTTACTCGATAGCATCTATGTTCTGGCGATTTCATCATTCCTTTTCGACTTTATTTCTTATAGTTGACTTTTTTATTATGATGCTCTGAAAGATTAAAAATAATAGTTAGAAAATATGGCTTCTATTTGATTAAAATATTCTATAGGACAGTTAATTATTATCGAATCATAAAATTGACGTAAGGAAACGAAACGAGAGGTGTATCGAACGAACGAACGAGCGAACGAACGAACGAACAAACGAACAAACGGATAGACGGACGTCAACACTTGGAGTCTCTTCAAAGGGATTGCTTCTCAGGAATGTCTTGTCGAGTATGCCTTGTGTTCTTCTTCTTAAGAGTATGCACCGGTTCCGCATTCCATGCACCTCTCGAGACACCGCTTCGTCTTACCATTGCATGTATGTACGATGAGTCTATCGATATTACAAAAGAGATAGAGATGGACTATAATTTCACTAGCCCACGTATTTCGGCCAATAAATCCAACGATTTCATACTAACCAACGTAGACAAAGTCGTAATGGCGATATCTCTCTGTTAAAGCAGGGGGAGAGACACACACATTACCATAGATAATAATTTAACGAAAAGCCAATAACTTAATCCAAAATGTCGCAGTATTATAATGATTGTAACCACTAGCAGGAATTAGTCTTGTCAGAGCAAAAACTAATAGCGGCTTAGGTTTTAGAGGACCTCTACGATTAAAGGGCTTAAGTCCCTAAGCCAGAAATTTACATTCCTATTACTAGCCACTCCTTGTCTGTCTTATATTGTCTAATGTAAGAAGAAATATCATTAGAGAATATTAGATATACAAATAAATATGTTTTGTGCGCGAAAGATCCATCGTCGTTTTTTTAGTTATTCATGGGATTTGACCTATTTCGAAAATAATAATTATGCATTTATGCGAATAATCACAAATTCTAATAATGGTCTAGAAACATAATAAATGATCACTATTTGCTTACATGCATACGAATAATGAAATGATTGTAAACGTAATAAAAATATTGAAATACGAATTTAGGGATAATATAAACCACGTTAAACTTAAATGAATATTCGAAATTACGAGGCCATAGATGATCCAACAGAATTTCGAGGAAGTAACGACTTCATCATTGCACAGTGAGCAACTTAAAACCGAACCGTACAAACAGATGGGTCTCCATTAACGTAATTATAGTCGGTTTGAATGCATCTACGGATCGACCACGTTATGATGGGCATTGGAATCCATTAATACAGCTTTGGCTACGCGTAGGTTCATTATCGTGCATTAATTAGCAACACCCTATATCACTACGTTCGTACCGATATCGGTTCGGTTTGCTATTTCGTGGCTAACCGCGCTCTCGTGACATTCTAATCGCGGTAGAGACTATTGACCATACCGTATAGCATACCGATTACTTTTTCATACAAATTAGACACAATATTTCTAATTAATCTTCCATGATATCATTAAGATTATGTCAATTTCATATCATTTGCATTCCTAAAAGCAGTAAAACTCTATAAATTATCTTATAAAACTATATATGCGTAAAAAAAAAAAGAGAAAGAGAGAGAAAGAAAAATGTATTTAATTAGAGATTTATGAAATATTGTAAAAAAAAATTTGATTAATGTCTAATGAAAAAGAAGCAAATATGTTGCACACATATGTAAGTAAGTACATACATATGTAGAGACAAAAAGTAAAAAGAAAAGAGAGAAAGAACGAAGAAGAAGAAGAGGGAGGATAGGAGTGCGACCAGAATTGGATAGGATAGAAGAACTGGTGATTACAGAGGCCGGAGATTCCCTAGGGAGAAGCACCGTTCCCGCGGGCTTCTACCTAATTCCATCCTGGCTGACTACTGACTGCATCTCTCTCTCTCTCTCTCTCTCTCTCTCTCTCTCTGTCTCTCTCTCTCTCTCTCTCTCTCTCTCTGTCTCTCTCTCTCTCTCTCTCTCTTTCTCTGTCTGTCTCTCTCTCTTTCTATCCTATCTCACTCGACCACCACACATGTATGTTTCCATCCTGACCGAAACACCTGGTCAATACATAGGCACTCACGCACAACATCATACGAGTACAAACGTGTGCTGTCTGATGTGTTTATTCCCCCTCCTTTTCTTCCTCCTTCTCTAGAAACAAAACTGTACTTTCTTTACCCTTTTATCTCTTATTTCCTCGCGTGTCTTTTCTATTACGAACATTTATTTGTAATATTCTAACCTTCTCGAATGTTACAAACGATTTACAGTCGATTGAAAATTCAGTTCGCGCAGACTTCTATCATTTAAAAAGCTATATATATATATATA
>NW_014569595.1:57815-118170 GCF_001313835.1 Polistes canadensis
TATATAAGAAAAAAGCAAAAAAAGAAAAATACCAAAATTCGTAGCTCTTATCCGTTTCTATAAAATACAAACGAATTCATATAATCCAAATTTTATAAAGTTATTGATTAAATACTGTCCTTCCTCGTTGTTCCTTCTTTCTGTTGGATTTTTTTACAAAATATCCATTGTTTTACTGTACTTTATTATTCCGACATCTTGATACCACCAACATTTAAATATTCTATCAATACATCAGTCTTTCGTAAATCGATCAAATTTTCGATCAACGTATTTTTCTATACACATATACATACATGCATATTCGCACGAAAAGTTTCTTTGTAATAAATATTACCTTGGAATCTAAAAAAAATTCAAAGTGTTAACTTTGAAAATATTAATAAATTTGAAAATGATTTCGAACATCGCAACGATTGAAATAAAAAGAGGCAATATTAGATAGAAAAATATTTACGTTTTAAGGATCGTGGCTTCGCCTGCTTTCTTCTGGACATATCACCAACACGAACACTTTGAAAAATCGTTGAAGAATCAAAGAAAATAAGCTAGTCCATTCTTGCACTTGTCAAAATAAATCTCACTCTCTGAGCTCCTCGTTTGAAGGCATTTCAGGAAGTAACGTGCGATTGTCCAATCGATATTTTCGATATATTTCGGATAACTAAAATGATATATGAAAGTCATTGATTGGTTTGAAGTACTTGATAACTTTAGTCATATTAATACAATTATTTTAATAACCGATATAATTATTATAAATAATTATTGATACCAATAAATGTGAATGAAAATAATACTCGAATTGATTATGTAATTTTTCTCACAAATAGATCTTAATCTTCTTTCTTTCTCTCCATTTTTTTAAATTTGTTCGAATCATTTTGCGTACTTAACCAACAAAATGTAAAATCTAAAATAATACACTCTACGTAATTAAAAAACCTTCGATCACTTTTGATATAATTAATATTTAAAAAAGCTTAATAATTAAACAAACGTAGTATATTAATGAAAATCGTATTCTTAAAAAATGTCAAGGAAGAGAAAGAAATTAAATTACTAACGAAATGATTACACTTATTTAAAATTGTCGTACATTCTAATGAGCAAAGAAGGATAGTGATTGGTCAATAAGTTGAGTAAAAGAATTGCGCGGGAACATATAAACGAGGAAGCCACGTGGTCTCAAGAAGACGAATGAGACATAGCACGTTTTAACTATTTACTAACACACTCGTGAATCCGAACGACCGTCGACAGACGCGCTTGAAAGACGCACGACGAATGATGAGCTTCATCGGGACTCCTTACCGCCTATGTTCGGAGAACCACTGTTCAATTGATCGCGCAAGCGTCATTGCTTCTCGTCTGTTTTCATCTAACGATAATTATGTTTTTCTCCTTACCTTCAAATAATTATTTCTATTATCTTCTTTTAAACAAAATAATATAAAGAAAACAACCAATTAGATGTAAATTATTTGTAATTAATCCAAATAACAATGAAACAAAAAGTGACCCATAAATAACCCTATATCATAATCATCTTACCAGTATTAAAGATTAGATCGAAAAACAATAGAAATCATTTCTTTTAAGTATTAATTTATTCGTTTAAAGCCAATATTACAGTTATAAATCAAGGTGGAATATATCTTTTTTGCAGTACGGGACTTAGCTACCAGGTAGCGCGCGTAATGACATTAGTGCACCAACCACTGCACATGTAAATGCATGTGCATTTCATCCTTTTAATGACATGGTAAATGAACTTGTAATTAATCGTTAAACAGGTGTTGCCACTAGAATGATATTAGATAATAGAGTGATATTAGATTATTGTATTTAATCTAAGGTAATATCTGTGCTTTTATTGATTTACATAGTTTTTAATAGTTTTTTCAAACGTATCTAAATTACTTTAAAATTGAGGTGTAATATGGATGAAAATGCAACAGAAACTTACGACGATGATATACGGGATCAACCAGTGGATTACAGTAAAAAATATGTTGAAAGAAATAGATTAAAGCAAAATCATCTTTTGAACGACATAGACAAAGATCAATCTGCAAATGAGGATATTAAAGAATGCGAATCTGAAACAGCATTATATGGAGATTATGCAGAAACAGATCTTGATCAACCAACAGACTATAGTTTAAGATACGCAGAAAATGATACAGATGAAGACGAAAAACCAACTACGGAATATTTTTCTGGGAGCGTGCAAGAAGATACTATTAAAACGTATTGTACAGAAGGTACTCCTTATGAAACACCTTTTAATTTTTCCACTGCAACATCTATGTCTGATTTAAGAGTAGAAGATACAAAAGATAATGATCATGCTAAAAAAACACAGAAAAGAGGACTTGCTGTTAAAGATAAGAAAAGTACATCTTTCGAAGAAAAAAGATCTGAAGAATGTTGTGTGCAACAACGTTTGATGTCAGAAAAAGCGGAAAGACAAAAACATATTATTAGTATAAGTACGGATAATATAATTCCTGAAAAGCCAATTAATTTTTATAAAGAAGAAGAATCTAGTAGTTCTTCCTGCGTTAATTCACTCAGTTCTTTTAACAGCGAAATAGCACAATGCAATAATGTATCAGAGATAATATCAAAAGCAAGTTTAGAAAATTCCATCATTAAATCAGAACCAGAAGCAAATAATTCTAACGTAGAAGAATTAAATACCAATAAATTAATCTCTACTTCAATAGACAATAGTCCTGTTGAAATTAAAAATAATTCACGTATCGTCGATAAGGAAGGTATATTTTTTAAATTTATGTAAAGGAAAAAAAGATTGTTTAGTTTTTCTTTAATATTAATTCTTGATGTTCTTTTAAGGAAAAATGGTAACATTCAGTGGACAAGATTTTTATGCTGAACAAACACCTCTAATGTTTTCACGTTGTAGTTCTCTTGGTTCTTTGAGTGGCTTCGAACAGCATTCTATACATGATGACCGTAGCTCCATTGTTAGTGATTTTAGGTACATCCTACATGATCTTTGCATGATAAAATTTATATATGTTTATATTATTTCTAGTATTTAATGTATTTCTCATTTAGTCGTAGAACAAGCGGAGTCGTTTCACCAAGCGAATTGCCAGATTCTCCTACTCAAACCGTACCACCTAGCCCTCGAATACAAAATATAAAATCTACAGATTTTATGAATAAAATGCAAGAAGAAGAAGAAGAAGAAGTAAAACCATCACATTCTCATTTAAGTATGCAATGATATTCAATATACTATTTGGGTATATATTTTAACAAAAACATTAATATATATATACATACTAACAATTATGACTCATTAGCAAAACTACTCAAATTTCCTATTTTTCTATTTCTATATAAATATTAATACAATATATTAAGGATTGATTTGTTCCAGTGTTTCCAAAACATACTGTCAAAAGGACTAGTGTTTTTGAAGACGATATTGCTACTTTTAAAGAAGAATCAACACCAATAGAATTTTCTACCACTACAAGCTTGAGTTCTTTAACTATTGACGATGAAGTGAAAAGTTCTGATTATCCTAAAAGTGAAGATAAATTGGAGGAAATATCAGAACCGGTTCATCAAAATATCGAAAAAGATACATCCTTTGTAAAAGTAAATATTCTTGAAGTTGAAAAACAACCAGAACAAATAAGCGATGGTGACGAAGATGATGAAGATATGCTAGCTGCTTGTATTAGTATGGGAATACAAAATAATAGATATAGACAGTCTTCAAAAACAGAAAGTATTCCAAAACCTACACATTCTAAATCAACAAGCGTCTTAATGCCATGCGATAAAAAGTCACCACTAAACAGATCGCATGCTTGCATTTCCATTTCCTCCGGGGAATCACCAGCTGTTTCGAAAATTTGTAAATCACCAATGGAAATCGTTGTTGTCCCAGATACAGTACATGTTTATTGTACAGAAGATACACCAGCAGGTATCTCTCCAGTTGGTTCTCAATCAAATCTTTCTGTCTTATCTATGCCAAGTGTTCCAGAAGATATAGAAAAAATTGAACCAATTAAATCTTCAGAACTTGAATGTCACAGAAATGATCTTTCAGATGAAAGTTATAACCTTTCTGATGAAGATGAAAAAATTCTTGATGAATGCATTCAATCAGGAATACCAAAAGTATTTATGTTATTTTTTATAATACTTTTGAAAATGCCCCCAATATAGTCGATGTTTATTTGTTGTGTTATTTATATAATTTTTCTCGCTTATAGGTGAGACAAATTACCCCACCTCCGACGAAAAGTATACCTTGTAAAAAAAACCTTAAAACCCTACCACCAAAATTTAATTCATGTGGAACACCTTTGTCGTCTCCTGTTGAATCGACTTCCAATAAAAATCCTACAATAAATAAACCTCTACGCCATATATCGACGGAAAATGAAAAGGAATTTTCAGACGATAGTCCCAATCAATCGGATGACGAAGCTATTTTAATAGAATGTATACAATCTGCAAAGGTATTTTCTTCATTATGCTTCGACAAAAATTACTAATTTATTTATATATTACTTAACTACTAATATATTTATTATATTTTTTATATTTTTTTTTAGGCTCGTTTAAGGTGCTCACCATTGTCATTATTAAAAGGAACTAGTTGTAAGACATCAAAACATAGAACTCAATGTCCAGTCTCTTTACCTGCAAGACTTCAAGCAGAAAAAGTAAGACTTGCATATCATTAGAATATCCCTGCTACTTGCATACCGTTAGCATATCCTTGTTACTTGCATATTATTTTACTTTTTTAGATAATGCGAGAACAAAATACTACTCAGTGTGGCTCAGCAAGCGTATTTTATCCTACAGAAGAAAGTTACAGTCCTTCAGAAGAAGAAGAAGAAGACATTATTTTAGCTCAATGTATTCAATCTGGCATGCCAAAAGTAAATGCCTTCTCTCTCTCTTTTTCTATTATAGATAATATATTAAATAATATTACTTATTTATATTTTTGTGCTGTTTTGTAGGTGTTAAATGTTACAACAACAAAAATTCAAAAACAAGCTACAACGAAGAAACGAGAAGAGTATTCAAGATCAATCGGATCGTCTGGTAGTTCCACCACTTATCTTCTAAATAATACTTATCCAATTAATGCCTTGTATGCACAGCTGCCTTATAAAAACGTAGAAAACAGCGTTTCCCATTACATCGTTGGAAATTCATCTTGCAGTTACAATAATTTTCCAACGAAAGCATCTAGCAGTAGCTAAGAATATACATTATTTATATATTAGTAAAATAATATCATCTGTTTTACATTAATAGTAATTAGAAATTCTGAAACATAAATATAACTGCCAACAAATTAGTTAAACTAGGGTTAAGATTCATTCAATATTAAAGACTGAATACATACATTTTACAACGATTAAAAACAATGAACATGTTAACTACAACGTGGTATAAATTTTATTTCTTATATTCATGCATACCTACTACATCCGAATTTCTTTGTCTAACAATAAGAGAAATATTAAAATTTGACAAGTTCTCTTTTGAATAATAAATTTTGGGGATGCACCTTATTTAATCAAATTATAGTTTTTCTAAAAGTCAGGAGATTCGTCGTTCTCTACTTAACCTTTATTGCCATTGGCTCCAAAGTATTTGCATCCCTGTTGGTTAAACAGTTGGCACTACCTGGCACAATTATGTTTAAGTTGGACATGCTAATAAAAATCACTGCAAGCAAATAGCCACGCTCATTCCAGTGTCTACTGAGTGCGGAGAAGGGTTTACCCGGTATTATTGTATCTTCTATTAATCGAGCAAAAGCTCATAGTAATCTTTGTGGTAAAAGAACAAGTAGAAAATTCAGTTTTTCTTTCGATGATTAAGATTTGATATAGACACTTGTAGTTACTTAGTATATTCTATATTTTGTCTCCTTCTTCTTTATTAAAATGAATTGGAATTGATTGAAAAAAATCTCGACGTAAGTGTGTAAAATCAAAAGGATCAGGCAACAACTTGAAAGAAGAATTTGCCTTACTTTCCATACGGAATTGTAAAAACACGTGTTACGTTATACATTATTTGTCATACGTTCATCTTTTTACCAAACAATCTATGAGCCGTCCATAGAAAAACTTGAGCAACATCTCTTATATTTATTAACGATATCAGGATAAAAGACGTAACCCTAGACGAATTTCAATGTGTCTCTCTTTAGTGGATATTTCTCGCGGAGGAACATATAGGTTTACAGAGACTTTTGACAATCATGGATGTTGATTGTCCGATAGTCGGTTTAAAACGATCAAGCAGTGCGCCTATGATTAATGAGATCAGTGCCACAATGTCTGTTACCTCACCCTCTACTTCTGCACCAAGGTATGCACAATCGATTATTATTTAAACACCTTTATGTAAAGATATTTTTGGCGATTATTTGTATTCCCATTGTTAAACAAATCATTAGATCATTTCTTCTATAAATATCTTTGACAATTGACAATTGACAATTTCAATGATTTTTTCTTCTATCATTAACTGATATGAGTGGAAATATAGATCTCTTTGACCACTCAAATTTATATTTTATTAAGTTTTAATAGACTCTCTCGCGAATCTCTCTTTTATTTTTTACGTACAAGTTTGAAAATGATACTATGATTGTAAAAAATATAAGAGAATTACTTAATTATTTATTAATTATACATCGGAAAATTGTTATTTAATTGTGGACTGTTTTTTATTATTTTCAGAAATGCTGTATCAACATTTAATGTATTTGCCAATTCACCTCGTATGAGACGATTCAGCGCCAGTGTAAAACTCATTTTTTTATATTTAACTTTATAAACTATACTATGATAACGTCAATATTAATTATCTCTTCTTTCCAAGTTTAAATATTTATATTTTATTATTATATATTTCTATATTATAGAGTCCATGTAGTATACCACGCTTAACGCCAAGAGTTAGCCAATTAAGACAAGAAGAATGTATAGACGTTGCTGGTCGCGAAGCCGCACACGAAAAAGAAATTCACAGTGCGATGCAAATATCTCAGTCATGGGAAGATCTTACCCTAGAAGCAGAAGGCTTATCATTTAAGGATTCAGAATCTCCTTCCCATCTTAATAGAACCGAGCGACAAATAACAAAAAAGATATTAGATCCTCTCGGTTTAAATTTATCTGTAAATAGTCCACTATTGTGTTCATCTCCATCGCCTACAAGATCAGGATTAAATCAACGACAATGTTATTCTCCTGGTATTCACATGGCTACTTGGAAAAATAATTTATCACCTAGTCCAACAAGAAAAGCATTTGCTACAAGGTAAATATTAATTTAATAAGCAAGTAAAATTAATCATTGAGTATTTGATATATTTATTTTCTATAGGCGTAGCCTAAGTCCGATAAGGCCAAGTTGTTTAGGACCTGTTAAACGAAAATTTGAATTAGAAGATACTGGTGTAGATCATCATTCGTATCCTCCTGCTAAACGTACATCGGCTTCTTTAGCACAAAATTCATTTAGGTAATATTCATAAATTATTTCTATCTTTTTCTTATAACAATATTTTTGTAATTAAACTTTCATAATTAACTCATACATATATGTTATTTATTATACGCAGGTTAGATACAATATCCAGTCCATTATCTGGAACCATTAGTTCCGTTGGAACTCCTGAATCGTTATCTAGTGCAGATTCACCAAGTTTTTCTTTTCAACCGATGGATAGTCCTTCGCCAGTTTGTGTTGGTTCTAATAGCGATGATATATTGAATGAAATAAACATGCAAGCCGAAACTATAGACCAAATTGAGACAGATAAAATTAGTCAAGGTAACGAGAGATGAATATAAACAGCTAAAAACTGACAGCTCACAATGTGTCATATTATCTCTTATTCTATGATGTAATATCGACTTAAAATAGTTGTATTAATAATACTTGCATTATCATAATCAAAGGGAATTTCGTGCTGATTCTCATATATTAAAATTCTAGCAGCTACAGATAAGAGTACCTGCTTTAACTATTTTTCTGTAAATATGAAGTAACTAAAATTATTCTAAACACACGATTAAAGTAATGAAAAAGAACATAATTGAATGATTAGTATAAATATGAATTGAAATGTTTTCAATGTTTTTTAATTTTAGTACAATATATCCAAGTATATTTTACAATTAGTGAAAAAGATTTCTTCATATTTTTGAAAATCATTGTTTTACAAGTGTAATATGACAATAGGTATATAAATATTTAGTGTTATTTATGGTATCGTTTTTTGTCTATGAATTACATACGTGCCACTTTATTAGCTATGATATCCAAATATTAACTTGTATTAATATTTCTGATCCTCTTACGAACCATTATTAACAGCGTATAATTGCTGAATTATTTTAATCCTGTTAATTATCTATTCAGTAATATCTACAATTGGTTCGTTTGCAATATTGAAATGACATTAATTGCACAGATTGTTTTATCTTTGTTTTTAAATTTGAATTGTTAGTCTTGTTGCCATGTTATGAGCCAAATTTTAATAGACTTACATTAGCTATGATAATGCCATTGTGGTTAGTTAGTCAAGATGAAATAGCTCCATTTATAATTGTAAATGCATGGAATGTTTCAGAAACAATGCACTTCCATGATAAAACTGGATTTCGTTTAAACTAAATTAACATAAGAGAAATTGAAATGAAAATGTGTTAAAATATACGATTTAACATTAGTTTATTTTTCATGACATAATACGAACAGTCTTTATAAGCAAGCAAATGCAATATCTAATAACATTGATATCTTGAAAAATTTTCAACAAATTATGCATAGATTTTCTGAGTAAATTTTCTTGCATTCCCTCTATCCATTGTTATATATCAGTTATAAAAAACTCAGATATTGACAGCGAGAAAAGCAACATTTTTAAAAGGTGTCCTTTTAAAACTCACACCAAAGTTTTAGTTAGGATTCAACTTTGTCACATAAAATAGTTTTAGTTTTGCTTATATTATATATCAAATAAAATCTGCAAACACTAGCTTTTTAATTATTATAATACTTTTTTCAAAGTAAACTATATACATAATGTAATTATAAATAATTTGTACCATATTGTTAAATATTTATATTTCAATAGTTCTTAGAAATACATGCTTTGATTATAATAAGCAACATATGTTTTTCGTCTTCTGAATTAAAGTTGGAAGCCTACGTTATTGTAATAAATTAATAATATTATTATTGTAAAATTATTATTATATATTTTTTGATCTAAGCCAAGCTACGAAGAGAGAAGAAGTATTATTAATCATGTTATATCAAATATATTTTTAACATCTTTCCAAAATAAAACAACTTGCATTGATGATCTAATAATGCCTTGTAAATAATATGTATGTTGTTAGCTCAAATATTAAAAGATCATTATTATTAGAAATAAAAATCCTATAAAAGAAAATTCATCAATGCAGTTGTTTGGTAGACAGATCAATCTTGTATATTCCCGAAGTTAAAATGAACGCGTCTCAGAAGATACATATGCTTCCTAAGTTTAAGACTGAAATAAATGTTTTATAAGGCACTTTTTTATAAATCAAAATGGCCTTTATCTAATTGAAATATCATGTGTAAATAAAACACTACTTTCTCAATCAAATTCTTTAAAATTGACTAAGTTTCAAATAAATATATATTCATTTATTATATATTAATGCACATACCAAGTTTTGTATTAACCCTTTGGTGCATGCAGTTATTAGGTGAAATAATTATTGTACAATTGACTAAACATATTAATGTTTCCTACATATATGATAGGATTAAATAATATATTAATTATGTCGGATATTTTACTAAAAGTATATATCTACTTATATTTAAAATATATATGCTTTAAGTACTGCTATAAAATAATAGCGTCGATTTTCTGTAAAAATAATTGCTTCCGGAAATACTGTTTTTCGATAATAGTTGGTGCGTAAAAATAAAGCTTTTTTAAAAATTCTATAAGTAGGATAAAACGTTTGAACCTTCATCTTTCAAATGATACCTTTGTCATCAAAATCGATTAAAAATTGGCGCTTAAATTTATAAGTTCGATGCGACAGAAGTGACGCCAGTGGCAAACAAATCTATTACAATATCTCTTTCTTGTTAGTATGACAAATGCAGCGATACGTAGTGATTTTCGAGGATTTTTAAATTAAATTTTGAATTAATTCAATTTCATTAAATCACATAATAAAATGTAGTGTATAAATTTTTGAAAATTGTTATTTATCATTAATAATATAATCGAATTTCAAAGTGATCTATACCAATCTAGCAATAATTTTTGCAATAATAAAAAACTGGTATGTCACTCTATATTTATCCTTATCTATTTCTAAATTTGCAAGTTGTCTTTTTCCTTTAAGATTTATATTTTTTATTTACATTTGCAGTAATTCTTGCGAATATCTATTATCATAACAAAAACAAAAAAGAAATTGTTATAAACCATTCTAATAAATACACAGTAATAGTAATAATTGAATTTAAAAGAATGTACGTAACTTTAATTTACTTCTTCGTCGTGAGCATCCTACAATCAGTCAACGCAGAATGGAATACAAAGGATTATATGAAACGAGAACATTCTTTAATACGGCCTTATCAAGGTTTGTTAATTGATTTTTTTAATATCCATAGCATAGTAATTATCCATCAAATTTTGGTACGCTGTCATTTATATATCATGCATTGTTTTTTTCATTAAAACAATATTTATAGGTTATGATATTAATAAGTACAAAAATATATAGTTAGAAATCAAGTGTAAGAATTATCTGACAATTAATATTTTCTAGGTTCTGGCATGACTATTCCTTATTGGGATTTTATGGGTAGTACGATGGTTACAAATAACTATATAAGATTGACATCAGATTTACAAAGTAAACAAGGAGCTATATGGAACTCTGCAGTAAGAAAATATTTTCATATTATTTCTTTTATTTTAAATCTACGTTTATTATTTTTGTGATTGTTTTATAGCCATGCTATGTTAGAAACTGGGAACTCCAAGTACATTTTAAGGTGCATGGAAAAGAAAAAGACTTATTTGGAGATGGTTTTGCAATTTGGTACGCTAAACAACGCATGAAACATGGTCCAGTTTTTGGAAATATGGATTACTTTCAAGGGTTAGCAATAATACTCGATACCTACAGTAATCACAACGGTCCTCACAATGTAAGTCTACAGAATTTTAATCATTCAATTATAATCAATCATTATGTTCATTATAAGATTAATGTATTTTGTATTTTTAGCATCAACATCCTTATATTTCAGCAATGGTAAATAATGGGTCCTTGCATTATGATCATGATCGTGATGGAACGCATACGCAACTTGCAGGGTGCGAAGCAAAATTTAGGAATCTTGATTATGACACGCATATAGCAATTAGATACGAGAAAGATACTTTAACCGGTAAATCATAATTATAGGTTTATACAATTAAATAGCAATTAATAGAAATTTTAAATTGTTATCTTTTTATAATACAGTTTCTACGGATATTGCAAATAAAGCGGCTTGGAAAGAATGTTTTTCTGTGAAGGGTATTAAATTACCAACGGGTTATTACTTTGGTATATCTGCAACAACAGGAGATTTAAGCGACAACCACGACATTTTATCAATTCGTCTATTCGAATTAGATTTGCCAGATGATGTAAGTAAATTTTTCTATACGTATTACTAGGTATTATTAGAAATATGCGTATAAAAGGTTTGGACATCTGCTAAAGTTTCGAAACTATTATAACGAAAAGAAATATTCTATTTATACAGCCGAAAGATAACGAGGATAGATCTGCTATCTTACCATCTGCAGCTTTCTTTGAATCGCCACGTGGTAAGATATCTGTGGATATTCAAAAATTGGTTAGAAACCAAATCTAATTTATGTATGTAAATATAAGATAACTTTATTTGCAGAACGTGTGGATGATCCAAAACAAACTCCTGTAAGTGGTATTAAAATGTTCCTCATAATGCTTGTAGGAGCATTAATATTCATTGCTTGCGTTGTGATAGCGATCATGTTATATCAAAAACATCAGGAAAATTCTCGAAAGCGTTTTTATTGATTGATTTATTTTATGGATATTGTAATTTACCAACTAATTCATTTGGAATTCTTTTACTCAGGATTTTTCCTGTAACAGGAATATTTGTAGTGTAATATTTAAAGTATTTGTAAGACTGGTCGTGATAAAAATTGAGTCGAACACGATTAATAATATATAGTGCAATTTTTCTCAGAAAAAAGACTTTTAAATAAAGAATCACACATATGTCAGAGTGACAAAAAAAGTGAAATGATCGCATATGTAAATGATATAAACATTGTAATTGTGAATGTGTTAAGCTATACGGTAATTATGCTGGACCTAAGTACTATTATTATATGTAAAGTATTAACAAGTTAATCAGTGTATATATAAGTTGAATTTAATAAGTAAATATTAGATAAATAATAGATCAGAAAAAAAAAATATATATATATATATTACTCTTAAACTGCCTGAATAAAATATATACGCTCGAATAGGTAGTAGGATGCAAGAAATTGTACATTTTGGGTTAATAATGTACGTAAGTGATCACTTAAATTTCTAAAGAAATTTTTTTTTATTCAATCATAACAATAAAAACTATTATATTTTTAAATTACATTTGAATAGAATTGCACTGATTGACTTTGATAATCTTTATATATTACGAAATTACTTGGATATCATTATTTGTAAGTACATATAATGATTTTATCAGATTAATAAGAATACATTCATTTTCACGAGAGTATATCCTAAGAAAATGTGTGTATTACAAATATTATTAGAATATAAAATTCTTTCAAACATATGAAGTATCCATATTCTGGAGTATTCTTGCAAAATAATAAGTGAATAGTTTATTATGTTATTTTTGGTAAATTATTTTTTGGTAATTATTTTTAAATTATTTTGGGTAAATAATGACGTATTTTATATATTTAATATTCAGTTGAAATTTATAATTTTCTTGATTTTAAATTATGTTATTTGTTTGTTATTTGAATTAAGCATAAACAAAATATTTGATTGATGTAAATTTTATATTTGTACATAAGTGAAATGAATATTATTGTGTATGAAATAAATATAAGAGTATCCTTCTCTTATAAAACTTTTTTTATATGAAAATGATAAAGAAAACAAAGAACCAAACCAATTGAATAAATGATTATCTTGTTAATGAAAAAATGTTTAAGGAAGAATGTATTATAATTTGTTGCCAAATGTAAAATAAAATTACCAACGATAACGGGAAATCATGTTTTTCCCTTTTCCGTTATTAATATTTTTTAATATTTATATAAATAAAAATCATACGACAATTTTTAAAAATATTACACAATTTTCAGAGTACTTTTTCTTTTTTTTTTATTTATTATAAATTAATTAATATCTGAACAAAAGAATATTAAGGCACTTCTAATTCTATTATATATCTTTTTACTACGTTATCTTTTGTCCATTATTCTCATTGTCTGATATGATATATCTGATAGTTTCATTGTTTTTATGGACTTATTATTCCTCATTTCTATATTACCTATAGAATTTTATACATTTTTAACATTTACATCGATATAACATTGAATTTTGTTCTTTCTTTATACAGTATTTAATTTTGAGTTCAGGTATTCATAACATTTAAGTATAAATAACTATATCAATACGTTTCCATAATTAATCATGTTAATTACTTCGATGTCTATTCTAAATACATAGTACCTCCATGATGATCTGCTATCAATACGCGTTTACATATCAATAGATAATAGTTATATAATTTAGTTCTTCTTTTTCTTCTTCCTCTTTTTATTAGGACTTTGTCTTGTTATAATAACTTTTTTTTATTGCTATTTCTAGGAGCGATTTATTGATACAATTTAGTTAATGCGTACTATTATCTTTTGGAAAAATAAAAATATTTCACAAGTATATTAATTATTTTAATTAAATTAAATTTCAGTATCTATAATCTAAAATAATTTTGTATATTAAATCAAATTAAATTCATAATTATTATTTTTTCTAATATTCTAAAAATTTAATAGAAAAATATTAAGCATTTCATCATTTTTGTTTTGTTTCAATGGCAGTAAAGTATAGTAATAAATGTCATTCTTAAAATATATATAGTATAAATATATATCTTCACATTTTATAAAATAGATATATTTCAGAATAAAATCTGAATTTAAAATAACTGATAAAGGTAACATAAGACATGATTGTAAGATTTAAGTGTGTGCTTAATTATATTATGTTTGTTATTCGGTACATAACTATCATAATTTTTACTAAAGACTGGCTATTACGAAGTTTTTCTCATACGAGGCGTTAATAAAAAAAAAATACTTGTTAATTTTTTGAATATATAGATAGTGCATACTTTCTTAAAAGAAAAAAGTGTGATAATTCAAACAATCTCCAATGAAATTAAAATAAATAGTTCTTTTTCCTGTGTAACGAATGTATGAGAATTACTTAAATAGAACAATAGGATTTAGTAGAAAATTAAGAACAGTCTTTATACCAAGCCAAAAGTTATTGACAATTGAACTTAATGTTATGTGATGTTTGTGTCGTTTAAAAGATTTTAGGTCAACAGAATGGCAAGCTAAACAACTAATTTCGTCTAATTCAATGTGTGGTTCTCCACCGCCAAGTAATGATTCCTTTTCTAAACCTGTGTTCGATAGAGTGCCAGAAAACCAAATTTTATCTTGTGGATATACATTTAGACTAAAATTGGTAAACGAGTGATCCGCAATGAGGACAATTTCTGCATTACTTCCCCATATACCGCTTTTCATTTTGACAAAAATTTCAAATTCATATTGATCCCATGCAGGAAAATGACACTTATGCCTTTTCTTTTGAATATTTACAAAGTGTTCACAATTTTTTCTACGTACTTCGTCATACGAATCACAATTTTCTTTATATGGCTCACCATATGTACAACTGAATGTAGTTCTAATACTGTCAGGTAGCATGCGTAATATTGTAGCAATATTGTTTTTAATTGATTTTAATCTAACGTTTGTTACGTAACCTTCCCATGAAATTGGAATGCCTTCCAAGTGAGCACATTCTACTTGTACTTGTGCTTTCGATGATATATCTTCCCATGCAGGTTGATGACAATGATTTTGGTATTGCTCCCACGATAACGTAGATGCAATTTCATATGAATTGTTATCCGAATCTTCTTTATATTCCGTTATAACTTGCCATGATAAAAATATAGCAGCGCTTGTGCCTAAAATGAGCTGAGAAAGAAAAATGATATTAATAATTGAATAAAAGTTTACCATTTTATAACGATATTAATATATTTTTATAATATAGAGATAGAATATAAAAACCTGGACTACAGTAATGATCCAATTAAATCTTGGGGTTCTTAATCTTCTTATGTACCAAGATGCAATGAAGGGTAACGCTCCGAGTATGGCAGTTACAATTATTCTCATTGCTAAATCGCTTTCGGACAAATATTTTGCAGCTGCTATAATTGGCAAAATAATTGAAGCTAAACCAACGATTGGGAGAAAAAGTACTATACCGACTAATGCGAGAGCACCCCTAATTAAACCATACCATGTTCTACTTTGTGAACTAAATATTGCTATTTGCCACCAGCTTATGGTGACGCAATGAGGAATCAAAGTTTTATATGTCCCACGCCAATTGTCTCTAGCAGCCATTTTACAGAAAACTGCTGGTATCAACAAATAGAAAACAACACGAAAATTAAGGCAAAATTCAATACCATTACCAACAACATAGGAAGCAAATGTAGGTACTCTAATATCGAGGAATCTCCAACTTTGCGCTACGACAATATCTAATTCATAAGGATATTTTGCGAGTACATGCACGCAAAAACTAAAGAGAGCTAAAAGATCAGGAAAATTTGATGAATTATTCCACATAAAATTGAGTAATGTCACTAATGTTAAAGTAACAGCAATAATAGTAAATTCTGATTGCGGCGTCCATTGATGAGCTATGACAGGGTAAATCATTAGATTAAGCAATAAAGCGAGAAAAAAATGACCATAGGGCTTTAAATTATTGCAACAAAATTGATACTCTGCCTCGTCGGGATTTAGATTACCACCTGAATAACTGAGGAATAAGCGCGACCAAACACGGAAATTATTCAACTTATGCTTTCTGTGTAACATCTGAAAGGTAGAAATAACCATTACAATGAAAGACAAATAATAGAGTGCCATTGGAATGAAAAGTATTAAACTTTCTGTACCGAACAAGGAATATAATAAAAGTAATAGAAGTATATGCATGTTTGACGCGAAAAGAATTTTTATGATCGGTCTAGTCTTATGACCTATCATCTCTATTAACCAAATATAGAAACACTTTAAGGATGCTAACGGATGAATAAATGGTCTTTGTAAAAGAGGAATGGTAGCTAATTCCATTTCAAGCGAATCTACCATACATAATGTACGAGAAACCATTGGGAGCATTCCATGAGCATAGCTTGTAGCTGCTGATACTAAAGCTGCTTCTGTTATTTTTTCACTTTGATGGCCCATCCAGTCTAAAATTATATTAACTATATATAGAGTAATGCATATTATATATTTATCATTAAAAAATATAATATATAAGAGTTATATACTTACCATAGGTGACATTGTGTACTTTACTTTCTTCTTTCGTAGATGCATTATCTTCAGGAAGCTCAGTTTTAGTAAATTTATTACTTAAAGCATCATTTAATTTCTCATCTGAAGTATTAGCTGATGACTTAGATGATTGACAACTACTGAATTTACTACTAGATGGAAATGTCACATCCCTTATACATCTTTGTAATTGTTCCGTTGTAATAAAATCTTCACCGTTTGATAAACTATATATAAAGCAAGCAAATGAATAGAATCGATAAAGTATTACCTAAGAAGATTAACTCTTTTCTAATAAGAACAACGTACGTAACAGTAATCAATAGATAATAGAAAAAATTATTGGAAAAATTACTAACTAGGGACGACGATTATCTTGGTCTTCATCTTTACCTAGTAAACATTTCCCGAGCAGCTTTTTTAGCTAGTTTTTCATCTTGTGTCATATCCAAACAGTTTTTGACATCGTAGTAATTGTGTTCGGTGATTCCACGACCAGTAGCTAAACATTGTTTAAGAATTTCTGTTGCCTCTAAATTGCCTTGCTCCGAGGCTTTGGTTAACCAATAAACACCCAGTTTTGCATTTTCTTCTTTATCAACGTCCAAATCTTGAATAAAATAATGCAATAATGTATTACGTACGATGCATATATACAATTAGAAAATATAATATATAACAAACCACATCTTTCATCCAAAAGTTGTTTGGCTAAAACTACTTGAGATTCTGGACATCCGTCTTCAGCCATTTGAGACCGTAATCTTCTAAGAGAACCACGTGTTCCATCTAATAAAAACCTGATATTGTCATATTCTTCTCTAACTAATACAATATTAAGATTTAATATATATATACATAAATATATATATTATCTATTTCTACATAAAACAGATATATTTTTAAGTGATTGATTAAATCAATTAAAATCTATAATTAGTATCGATTATGATAGATTTATACATCAAGTATTGATATAAATAACATTTGACCTAGTAGTTATTGACAGATGTCTAATACTCATGCAACCTTTTTTCAACTACTCCATTAGCTTTTCCAATTATTGTTAAGAGCTTTGCTTTCACTTTTATTTTATTTTATTCTATTCAAATAATTACATTATGTTAAGAAATGTGAAACAAAGAATCACTTAAACAATATTGCTAAACTACTTTTTTGGAACAGTAATTACCACCGTGTAACGTCCATTGTTTTCTACCGGGTCTTCCTGACAATGGCATAATGCCAGCCATTGTAAATGTGTTATTAACAAACTTTGACGGCGTCTAAATTTCTTTTATTAATATTATTTGTCATTTATTATTGTGATAAAATTACAAACACGTATTTCTTCAAAGATACAAATCTGACCGCCTAAACAATGCGACTATCGACAATGTAGGTGACAACGAAAAGCGCATGGTAAATTCTTTCGCGCATGTGCGAAATAATACAATTTTATATGTATATAAAACTTATGTTCTTTTTCATTCATCCCTATAGATAAGTGGATAATATTTCATAAAAAACATTGCAGAATTTTATCGATACATGTAATAGAATTATGATAGATTGAATGAAAATTATATTTTTTATATAATCTTAAAATTTTTTAAAGGAAGTTATTAGAATATCGTATCGATAGGATTAATCGTTTGTCATGGACCAATCAGAGAACGCTTATTATAAAACTGATCTCTGATTAGTCCAATTTCAAACAAATATTTTATCTGCCAAATTCAAATCGTTTAAAATTTTTTAATTATGTATAAATATAACAAATTGTATAAAGATTGTATAATGTGAATATTGTGAATAATTTCGCAGAAAAATGTAAACAATTTTATAACAACTTTATTTGCTATTACTAAAAGATTATCATTTCGTAAGTTTTACATAGAATGAGGCTCCTTTAAATGAAATATATAGAGCGCACTTATAATTAAACTTACTACTTTATTATTGATTTAAGCACTAATTATAATTTATGGAGCCAGTTTCAATGATTTTGCAATTTCTTTGTCCAAAGCGCAAACGTATTTTAATTGTATTTGTTTAGCAAAACCACGTTTTTCCTGGCTCCTCGTACAGTCAGAAGTCTGTTCTAATACCTGCACTAAAAAGTTTAAAAAAAGATATATTATTATATACTCTTTATAGATTGTTTATATCATTTCATAATAATTATTATAAGCTACACTTACAAATTGCTTGGTCCAGTATAAGGTGGTGGATTAGGTCGAATATATGGATTACAACGTTCACTAGAAATTCTACAAATATATATAATAATAATTAATTATTAATTAATAAATAACAATATATGTATATATACATATATACATGCACATATTTTTATATGTACCTTGGTGTATGTGTTAAAGAGTCATTAGGACTAGAAGGTGGTACGGATAATGATCTCAGAGTACCTCTTTCAGGAGCAACATATTGTACCATTTGCACCCCATTCTTGCTCATTGTTTCTATCGACGAGGATTCTGTTTTTTTGCTATAAATAAAAGAATGAATTAAACAGTTATACATTTATATATATATATACAATAACGTTTATCTTTTAATATCCGTTAGTTATATAAGTGAAAAACTGTACCTACCGACTATAGAATGGCATGCAAACGGATAATATGCATAACTGCAAAATAAAACAATTTCTTAGCGTTACAAAATTAGTATAGCAATGCAAAAATAAAAGATATTCAAAATAATATAAGTTAAACGCAAATTTACGACGCAATCGATAATATTGCGAAGCACAATCCTGAATGTTATTAAATTATTTATAATTTATAATTGTATTAGTGAAATTTAAAAACACCGTTGAAAATTATTTATTAAATTTTTGTTATTCAGAAGTATAATTGAGATTTTGGATCTGTACTATAAAATATCGAATAAAAAAATTCGAATACGGAAGTCACGATGGAAATGTGACCGTAAACTAATAATTTTACTTATATCAATGATAATCTTTACGTCATAGCAAATGATCATTTTACGTAGTACGATGACGTGCAATTCTTGAGTCTGTTTACGTAGATTGCGCGTTATTCGCATTATCATTATCTCTTAAGGAAATGACGATTAATTTGATTACGTTGATCGAGAATCTTGATATTTTGTAGAATCGAGGTAAACTACATAGAAATGTAAAAAAGACTTTAAAAAAGAATTTTTCCACAATGAATCTAATTATAAATATTTCAACGATTCAATAAATTTTAATTTTAATTCTAATAATAAGTTTTCTTATTGATCAAATCTCATAAATATAATATCTATTGATTATGTAGAAATTATTAATTATCAGACTGAATGGTAAGAAGGAAATCCTGATGATGATTACTTAATAGCAAAAATATCGTTTTATCATACAATTTACCGGATGTGTTGTATGTTATTTTTTTCTCTTATATTAGAATAATTATATTCTAAGCGAGATAGAAAATGAATACATTCTTTGTGTTTATATTTCTCTATTTACGTATAAAGAATAGTTTGTAAAATCCGAATGACGCGAATAATTTAATCTACTTGTTTGTAATTCTACTTATCTAAAGAATATTTAAGAGTATGTTATATATAAAACTCTTGATAAAGAAAGATCACTGAATATTAATAAAAATAGCGAATATATAAATATGATAACTTCCAATACAAAACTTTTGACGTAAATTTCATTTTTTCGTACATATAAAATACTTATATCTTGTATTTTTCCAATGACACGCTTTTGCTTCAACGATATATATATGTTTCTATATGATATGATATGATATGATATGATATATACGTAGACGTGCCGATTACATTAGTCGAGTGTTCGAACCACATCGCATTCATATTTTCGACCATGCTGAGCGTTACGATGTTACTTGGTCAGATATCGTTCCTACTTATGAATGAAACCGACTATAAGAAAGAGAAAGAGAGAGTTCCTTGTCCTCTGTCTCGCTCATTTATACTCAATATGCCGCTACACGTGTAACCGATTTTATGAGGTAAGATACCCAAACAGAAACAATGGATCATGATTTTCGAATCTTAAAGTTATTTCTTTTCTAATGATTTAAACAAAACTGAGAAAAAGCTAATAAAAATGAAATAATTACCATTTATGGAATATACAGGATGCAGCAATAAATCTGTCTACTTTAAATGACTCTTTTGTTTCAATTTCAAGGATATCGATCATTTATATTCGTTCCTTTTTCATGCTCTACAAGCATGTAATTCTTCATCGCGAAACAAATTTATATAGTTCCGTTTAAAAAAAATATCGATAATTTCCCTTCCGCAATAGTGCAATTTTTTCCTTTGAAGTTTTTTACTACGATTGTAAAGAAAGAAGATATTCAAGGTGGACAGAGTAGTTATTGCCGCACCCTGAATACAAAGTGTTTGCTTTGAAACATTGTTTAAATTGCTTTATCGTAAAACAATTTAACACGAACTTACATTTTATCACGATGAAGACAAAGTGCTGTACTCAGAGAAGTGGCCAAAAGAAGAAGTAATATCGTTGGTACGAAGATCGTCGTAACGATTTCTTTGAAATAACTTCTCGTAGGAATATCAGCTTTCGTTGATCTTGCCCATTGCCACTCGGTATGTTCAGAAATTCCAGATGATGGTAAGCCAACGATATTCATACTTGGTCCGCGTCTCGCACTTTCTCGTTGCAAATTTTGTTCGTCGCTTTCGATCTTTTCGATAATGTAAACCAACAAATGATTATTAAATTTTGTAGAAAATATTTATCCGTAACAATAAACGTCTATATTAAAAATTAATCTGACCAGTCTGAAGGAACACCAATCCAATAAAAAGCCAGCTTCTCTGAATAGTCTTTCCACGCTTGTTCTTTTAAAATCTCTTGGGCAGGATGGTAATAATTTCCAAAGTGGTTTTACTTCTTCTTGAAGTTCAATCAATTCTTGTGAAAACGGCACCGAACTACCCAGTCTCATTACGACTCTGAAAAAAAACCAGTTTGAATTGATTGAAAGGTAAAAATAAAGAAGATAATAATCCTTTTTTCCCTAATCCTGTAACACAAACAAACGAAGGGATTAACCGATTTCATTCTAATATCTAACGTTGATAACTCAATTTTTAAATTTATTACAATGTATATGATTCTCGTGGACAAATTTTCCGAATCATTTTTTGTTTATTCCAACACACTCATTTTCTATATAAGTGAGAATAATATCACAATATCTTGACGGTCTTTGAAACGTTTGTTATCATTGTCATACATGTTTATTTATTTTCCTCTGAAACTTATGTCATGACGCAAGTACTTAAAAAAATGTCACACAAGTTAAAAAAATTCTTTCGTCGTAAATATAACGAACACATTAAAGCTGCAGGTGCGTTAGGTTTCTTCAACACAAGATAAGAGAGAACTTTGTTTCTTGATAAATTACTCGAAATGACCTCATGATGAATCGAATAAAATACTACACGCTAGAAGATTCAAAAATATAAAGATTCTTTCTGCGTGATTATACTGACTGATGCGAGTAGTATCGGCGCATTTAATTTGACGGCATTTGCGTCATCCCTACTCATTATCCAAGGAATCTCTCATATGTTATTTCGATATTTTGACAAACATTATTTATAATCAACAAGAAAAAAAAGTTATCGTTTGTCGTCAAAACATTTAACGTACATTTTCCTATCGATAATCGTATAATTTATTTATATCTTCTTAGACTTTTATAAAATAACATTATCTCATTATATCTATTTTTTTTTTATATTATTATATTGAAATTTTTATATAACATTTCTCTCGCATGGCAATATAATATAACTATCACGAATAACTTACTAAAAACACGATGTAAATCAATAAGAGGAATTTCATAAAAATAATTGCAAGTTATCTATAAAAACGATGATCACAAAAAACAAATATACATGTATATATGATACGATATATGCCGACCCTAATTTTGTTCGCGCAGCAATTCGTCTGATTCCGTTGAATGTCTAAAGAAATATAAGTTCTAATTTGTTATCAAAGATGAAATTTGAGAGACACTGGTCCAATACATAACGAAAGAGGCATTATAAGTTAAGGTGAGGTGAAGTGAGAGGAGATGGGGTGCGACCTTATCGTGTGCGTGGGACAGGAGAAAACGTCATTCAGTAAAGCGCTTCGATTATCTTCTCCCGTAGCGTTGACAATGTTGTACTTGTTCGAGCAGTCAGACTACTTACACGCTGTGTACATATTAGAGGCGTTGCGTTGCCGCAAGGAGGTGGATTGCTTTAGTCTTTTAGTAGCTGCGCGGGCACCGTTCCATCGAGATCTTTGACAAGGCACGAGACGCGCGATACGTTTTATCTATTCCTCTTACTATTTTATGATTATTAAATCAACTTGCATAACTTTCTTATCTCTTTTTCAATCAAGTTTCCCTAAGAGATTGTGATCGTATGGAAATTTCTTTTTCTTTTTCTTTTTTTCTAAATCCTCCACAAACATAGTTTATTTTTTTCCATCAACAGAGAAGAAAAATGTTAATGGACTTAAGTCGGCTAATAGAATCGATCAAGATGAAAAGAAGATATTCGTTATCGCAAAAAGAAACATTCTATTAGCAACAAATATTATTTTGGTATGTATATTGTAATCCAAAATTGAGAAATTCTCGACAAGAGATTAGAAATATTTGTTTCTATAAAAAAAACAAACAAAATATACTTTTCATAAGTAATAGAACTTGCGTAAGTACCTTAACATATAGAGATTGGAAGGCCGGCATCCGTGGTTATCTAATCTCATGAAATATTTCCTTTTAATTCGTCCAATTATATGTACTACGATATGAAAGAATGAAATCTTAATGTGACGTTCGTAGGCATTATATACGCATTTGTAAAACAATTGAAATGTATGTCAAGAACGTTCATTATTTCCCGTGAATATACGATAATATTTGCTATGAAGAACGATGGATATATTATCAACCCTACTGCTTCATTGATTTTTCCTTGGAATTTGTACGCTTCAATAACTTCTACGGTCTTTTAAAATATCTTCCTGTGACCATTAGGGACGCTTCTATCTCTATCTCTATCTTTTTCCTAAAATCATTAATTATATTTCATGACGTAATATTATTCGAATAAATAATCAATAATATTGCCTAAGAATTTTGATTTCGATAAAAGTCAACATAAGAAATAAATGTAAGATTATGTATATATACAGGGTGCGGCAATACATTACTCTTAAATATCTTCTTTCTTTACAATCGTAGTAAAAAACCTCAAAGGAAAAAATTGCACTAGTGTAGAGGGGAAATCTAATAATAATGCTAAAAAGAATTGTTTCTCAAGATCACTTTTTTTAACGATTTTTTAGTCTACAAGAGATGTGGCTTGTTAAACTTGGTGACACGTAACTTCAATATCTAAATTGGTATCTATCTAAAACAATTTTTACTCTGCAATAGAATATATACACATGTACACCCTGTATACATAGCCTGCATACATGTACCCCCATGTAGACATATATACACCCTGTATATACACCCTGTATATACACACATATATAAATATATGTTATAAACGTCTGACATTCAAAGGCTTGAAAAAAACATTAAATGCACGTCAGTGTGTTATTTTCTTCTAGCGATGAAATGATCGATACGTCAATGATAACAAAACAATATTTTGATCTTTCACTCCTTCCTTTGGTATATAAGTTTGAAATCTTCTAGAAAATAAGACCAGCTTACCCCTCGCTTTCTCCAGGTTTAAGGGGTAAGCGTGCTCCGAGTTCGACCGCAGAAGCAAGAAAAGTGACATATAAGTCCATTGCAGTCGTCCAAAGTTTGTTTCTGCAAAATCATGTATCTCGTGTGAGTATAATCAGGAGAAAAGTAAAAATAGAAAAAAACTTTTTAACAAGTATAGATTTGTCGTGAGACAGACCTGAAAATATGAAGAAGTTTTTCGGTACGATTACGACCAAATATATCTTCCACGTTGAGATTATCGATTTTTAAGTTGACCTCGTATCTCGTTAAATTTTGTTTCTCAAGAACGTTGATGTCGAGCACTTTATATTTCGTCTCGTACGTGTGTTTGTTCAAGCCCACAATCTCCAACTGAAAAGAAAAATATATAAATAAATCGTGATTAATTTGAATAAAAAAATGATGACGATTACAATAAATTCGTATGCTTACTTGAAAATATTTTTGATTTTTGGGTGCCACACCATAAAGAAATCCGCCGTGATCTCTTTTACTATGAACATAGTGAATCCATGACGGAAGATCGGGAGCGTTGAGCAAGGACGGTTGATACGTAAACTGATCGTATTTTCCTTCAATAGAGACGATCGATCGTTTCATGAAAAGCCATTGTTAAAACATAGTATGAAAGCGCACAACTATTTCTAATGTATAAAACATGATATAAAAAAAGAAATATATATATATTTTCATATATATTTTTTCATTATTTCTTTCTTTCTTTCTCTCTCTGTTCTTTTTCTATCAAACTAGAAATCAAGCTAGCTCATCTTTCGCGTCGTTTGTATTAATGTGAACTGTCTCGTCGACCATAAATCGTTTACCCACGCGTCATGTAACATAAGATAAAGCAATCATACGTTTCTCGCAATCTTAAACTATATAGTCTCGACATTCTTATATTAAAGTCCAAATAACTATCGGGCACGTGGTTGAAGATAAAAGAAAATTGTATTTTTAACACACGCGATTATTTATTATTAATTTACGAGTAATAAATATAAAGAAATATTTCGCAATAATTTGTGCGATATTCTAGAAATAAAATTTCACACGAATACGATTAGAATTATCGAGATTCATCGAAACAAAATACAAAATAAAATAAAATAATATAAAATAAAAAGGATGAATCATGATAACGATGACGTCGAATTTGTTTTATTGGAACAATGATCCATAATGAATCATTAGCAAAAGTATAAATCAATTAGTAGAAAATCGAAAGTAGAAAATTGATAGTATTTTACGATGAAATTCATTAATACCGTAAGTATGTGACCTTCGATATTGATTAAAAAAATTTGACGGAAGGTGTGTTAGAAAGTGTCTCTTGAAACGCATATAAGAAAGAGAAAGAAAGAAAGAGAGCCGGACGCGTATCATGTACGAGGTCGAACGCTATTAACGCTCGAGACGCGTCTGTAATTGCTATTCGTGGTGCGCGTCGAATGACGTGCGAGACGTACTTTAATTTCAAATTATGAAGCGGGTTAACGGATGACTACAAGAACCTTTTTTTTCTTATTTCCTTTTTTCTCCTTATTGTATGTGTTAGGCAAAATTTAGATTTAAAATTGACATTTTTCAGATTCCTTACTTATTTATTTAATTTATTCATGTAGATCGTTTTCATTCTTGCATTTTTGGAGATTTAATTTTTGATCGATTATTTCTTTATTCATTTTAATAAATAAAGTCTCGTTTTTATCTCGTTTTATATTTTATTGTTTTTATTTATCAGTTTGTCTATTTGCCCGTCTTACCATCTGGATTCCAATTGAAAGTTTCCGGTCTGATAGGTATGACAAAGACCTCGGTCATTAGAATATTCTCAGCACAGGCAAAGGTCGCCAGAATTATTAATACTCCCACGTACAGATGCATTTCGCTAAAAAAAAAAAATATCAACATATGACTTTTCGTAATTATAGATCAATCTGTATCAATTTGAAAAAATGCGCGCATATCTCGGTCGATAAAGAAGTTAGACGCAGATATAAATTTCGATCGTAACAACAATGTTATTACAATAATAATATCGTTTTTATGTTAAAAAACGAACGACAATAGTCTTGATCATTTTAAAAGGGCGTTCAACAAGAAATTTAAGTGATCAAACTTGAAAAAATTATTCATTATTGTTTCTACTAAAGTTGAAATATTGCCGCGGAATATTTTCTCATCGATCACGATACACTACAATGCGTGTCCTTCTTCGATATAAATAAAATTTCTTTCAAAGAGAATCTCGCGATGTGAAATTTTTAGTTAACCTCGATGAAACTCTTTACAGATGTTAAATTCTTGATACATCTTTCCGAATGAGGTTAATTCCATACATCGAATATGTAATGGCGAAGTTCAGAGAGCTAAATAAATACAAAAGCACGTGAATTGCGTGCACACATATTCTGAAAAAAAAAATCTTTTGATAATAGTTCTTTTAAGGAGAAAACAAATAAATTATATTTTCCATTAAAAACGATAATTTCATTTTCCATGGAATTTATTTAATTAAACATCTAACCTTTTACTAAGTACATCCTCATAATGATCGTATTAGCCCTTAATACTCATATATGTATAGTGTATATAAAAAAAAAGTTTAAAAGGAACGGTATAAGTTGTACGTCAAAAATCGCGGTCGAATTTGCTGCACAATAGATAAGGCCTTTCACTTTTGATAAAATCTCGGTCAGTTTGAGGAAAATTTTGTCAAGAATTTCACTGGCAAAGAAAAACTTACTTGCAACTTTCTTTAAACAATATTTTTACGAAATATATATCGATCGTCCCAATGTGAACATCATGTTGTGTAGATTTGAACGATTTGTTTTTTCCAAGTGTTTTCTGCACGGAAAAGCTGAATATCGTAAAACGACTGGATACGGTTTATTCGTCGTAACTTCAAAAATGAATTATCGACCCGACGTTATAAACTCGTCATACTTCGTCATACATCGTCATACTTCGTAATACTCCGTAAACCTTTGCGGGAGTGTCTTAAAAACGAACATACTCTCATTCCTATCCCATTTTAAATAAAATCTTCTTCTACTGTCATTAGAAAATTTACCTTATTGATTATACTTGGGAAATTTGGTATCAGTACGTTGATTTTTGTGACGTCTTTTAGGAAAAAAACAGAGGAGAACGCAACATAAGCGGCGCGTAAAGACGTATGCGCGTTAACTTCCTGCGCACCGTAAGCGCCACTTTCTTGCCCAGGACCGTATTATTCGAGAAATTACCACTCGTTCACAAGATACGATCATTTTCCATATATTTATCTGTTCTTTTTATTTTTTTAATAGTTACATATATTACTATTACGCATGTAAAATTTGATGCATGTAAGATATGATGAATTAACTGATTGACAAAATTTTATTTCTTTGTACATAGTATACTTTTAATTGTGGAAATTAATTCTATCTTATCAAACTAACTAGTTTACGTATAATACTATTGACGCATAATAACATATTGATTTGGGGATATGCTTGAACTCATACATACGTTTATGAAAGTAAATCACATAATATTCCATTGGAAAGTTAAATGTAACAATACTTTGTAAACGTACATACAATATAAATTTACCTAATCCAACAACTTGTATAGTTCGATGATAATCATTGAAGATTTGAAAAGACATTATCGTGTGCAAAACACGCGCGATAATATGTGTACCAATTTTTCCTGTGAATGGTTAAACTATATCGATCGTTCGATATAATTCGATAACAGTTTCGATAGAAGATCACATATGATTGATTCTCATGCGTTACATGAAAATGTTAATTGGTAGAAATAATTGATCACAATTGTCGTAAAAAAATCATAAAGAATCATATTGTTACTTATTATACTTAAAATTAATAAGAAATAAGTTAGCTATCTTAAATGTTGATTGAAATAACGAATAATTAAGAAAAAAGAAATCGTATAAATGATGTCATGGATTCACGTAAGCCACAATTAATTATTATTTATTGTAAGCAAAAGAATATTACAGTATTTATTTTAAATTAGTGGAAACCAAACATAAGAGTGATGTTTATTAGCTTTAATACTTGTACAAAATTATCATAAATAACATCAAACCAGTTTTTTGGGTTTTACCTAAATCGAAGAAACGCGCTTACGCTTGAAATGACGACAGTTTAGTCATTCGAATGTTCCGCCGCGATTAAATATCTACGTGTGAATGCTCGCGTACGCACCCGTTTGTAATTTTCTAAGAAATAAATAAGAAAATCCCCTCATTATTGTGAATGAATAACCTATTAAATAAATCCATAACCTTTTGAAAAAAAAAAAAGAAATTCAAATCATATAATCATATTAAATTTCAGCAAAAACCAAACAAAATTACGAAATCGGATAAATAACATTTAAAAACAACGATGAAGTGATTATTATCGATTAATCGAATATATCGAAGATTCAATATGTTAAAAATATCAATCTTGGAAAAGTCATAGTTCTTTTAAATGGATGGAAAAAAAGAGAAAATACAATAAAAAGTTGATATGGTAGTGCGCCTGTGTGAGAAAAGTAAGTTTACGGCACTGCCTATTGACGTCTGTGGTAGGCGTGGCCTCAGAGCGCGCAACCTGAAAGAGGGATATATTTACGACACGCACGATTGTCCTCTCGTGCGCCAACGGGTCTTGGCCGTTATTCGATTAACGATGTGGTGTATTTACAGCAGCAATAGCAACAGCAATAGTAACAGCAGTAACAGCAGTAGTGCAAGATTTGATGCAAGCAGGACACGGTGGACGACCGCGGCCACTCCTCGACGTAGGGGTTGACTTTTCCCTCGGTCGCAACTGATTCCTGTCGTCAATCATCATCATCATCATCATTATCATCATCAACGTCTTCTTCTACGTCTTCGTTTTCGTCGCCGTCGTCATCATCATCGTCATCCTTATCGCATCGTCATCGTCATCGTCATCGTCATCATTACCATCGACGTCGTTTTATTTTGTTCGACAGTGCAGTGCGGGCACGTTACAACAACTTTATGTGACAGGTCGTGCGTGCAACCGAGCGTACGTTTGAAAAAAAGAGAAAAATAAAAGAAAAATAAGAAAGAGAAAGAGAGACGAGCGTACACGCGCGGCGCATACGCATACGTCGCGTATTCACGTCGTTTCAAGGGCCTCCTCGACGTAAGCTCCTCTTCGTCCCAAGAGAATCCGCATAAGAGGATATACTAAACTCGATTTTTTTCTTTTCTTCTTCATCATCATCATCTTCTTCTTGCTATATTCGTCAAGCCTTCGAGAATGGCTACCATCGAAGGAGTCCCGATTCTTTTGATCACTGCAAACGTCGGCAGTATCTTCGAAGAGGTATGTTTTATTAACTTTTCTTATTCTTTTATTTCGAAACTTTTTTACGATAAGTATTCTCTATCTGTAAAAGAAAACAAATCATTTCTTGTGTTTTTGTTATATTCCTATTTCTTTTTTTGTTTTCTCTTCTTTTCTTACGTCTCAATTTCTCATCTTGTATCCCATTTCGCGCGCTTTCGTCACGTATGTATTTAATTCTGCTTTGATTATGCTATTCTCTATTCGTGTACGTACATTTAATTCTTTTAGTTTTGCTATCATTTTGCCGATTGATTCGTTTGAAAGAAAGCTGCCAAATGCGTTATGCATTGTTGAGTAATTTTTTCATTGCCTCTTTTGGATACATATACATGTGTGTATGTGAAATAAAAATATTTTATCGTCACAATTCAATTCAGTTTAATATGACGATTTATATCGTTTAGCGTACGAATATTCTCATATACATATGTATGCATGCGTGTGTGCCGGTACTGTTTATCAAGTGCAAAGCATTTACCGCGAATCGAGGCGTATGATTGTTTGATGTTTGATTTACTGAATATAAACGCGCGCCTTTTCTTTTTGTTTTTCCCCTAACTTATTTCCACAACGTAACATTTAATTTATAATTATTTTGATGTTTCTTGAATGACTCTTGTAATAATGTTCTTTTCTTTTTTTACTTTGCAGCCTGATGTTATGTTAAAGATATGGACAAAAGAATTTTTATCGGTAAGCTTTACTACTATCAATATTATCTTGAGAATTAAATGGCATTAAGTCGCATCCTTTTGAAATTTCCTTTTTTCAGACTATATCACGTTTGGATTCGAAGTTTATAGCGCTGCACTGCCAAGAAGTAGGTGGAAAGAATTATGAACAAAGTATGAGACATGTGGAAGACTTTGTTAGGTAAATATCTATTAAATTTCTTTTATTTATTAGCTTTTCATAGTTGAAATTTAGTTTATACAAATATATGTAAATTTGAATGCATGGAACTTTGATGATATGCCAAAAGAATTGATTAAATGTGTCACATTATAAATGATTGAAGCAAGTTCTTGATATGGTCTGTAGTGTTTCCTGTATACTCTAAATAGTAAGTTGAATCTCATTAGTGGTTTCTTTAAAGGTTTCTACTAATCTGGTTATGCAAAAATTGTTACATTCTAAATAGATTGTTATACTATTACGTGTAAATAATTCTATTGCAATTCTAATTATATAAATTATATAATTAGCTTTATTATTTTGCAATCAATTAATAAAAAACCTAGGTTTGATATTAATATTTCAGAGAGTATGCTATAATTATAAAAAGTGATATTACTTTTGTAATATCTTTTACTAATAATCTTCACATGATTTATCTTTGTAATATGATATGGAAATTATAAACCAGCCTTTGAAGGAGCACGGTAAAACAAATAGGTATCCTTGTTCACAATATTGAATGTGATTTAACGCATAAGCGGCAGAAAAGGATAAAAATAGAATATCACGCATGAATTTACGGTTGGTTGAACCACTTCAAAAGATTAGTTTATTGAATGATATCCATGTGAAAGCACAATATAAAAAGAAGCAAGAAAAAAAAATCATGAGAGATCTTTAGGATTCTATAAAACTCATAGAATGTAGAATATTTCTGTTTGAGCCTTAGCGTTTATCAATGACTATAATTTCTTTTCCTCTTTAGATTACTAATGTCGTCAGAAGAACTAAGGCTGTTTGATAAAACAAGAGTATTCCTAGATGAAGACTATTCGTCGGCTGAACATTTTACAGTAAGTTGAAATGTAATAATAAGAATTTAATTTTTTATCTAATACATTAAATTATTTAATTAATTTTTTTTACAGGCACTGGGAAATTTTTATTTTATTCATGAGTCTTTAAAAGATGTTTTATTATGGGATTTCAAAGGTATGTTAATCGTTATGCTTGGAAAAAATTATCTAATAGCAATAATATATATAATTTTATTTTAATTTTTCTTTTTTGTGTTAATTTCAGAATGTGCTTTCGCACCAGTATGTGGCAAGGAAATTCATTCCGGTAATATAGAGGCAGTTACAACCAAAGAAAAAGCAAAATTCCCTCAAGACTTTTTTCCTGAATGTAAGTGGTCTAGAAAAGGATATTTGCGAACACGATGGAGTATTAGTGGAACTGTTTTTGATCTCATAAATATACACTTGTTTCATGATGCAAGTAATTTTATTGCAATGGAAACTGTAAGTTAGGATATTTAGTTATGTGATAACGAATATCTTTTTCACATTACTTTCTTACTTCACAGTGCTGTTTTATAATTGCAGTTTCCATCCGTTTATAGTAAAACACGTAGAAGAGCTTTGGAGCATACGTTAGACAGATTTCACAGTGACAAATATCCAAAAGCACCATACTTTTTATTTGGTGATTTTAATTTTAGGACTGACACTGCTGGTGTAATTAAGGTATAGAATTATTATCTTTATTGCATATTATAACGTATATATAAACTTTTAATAATTATTTTTGTGTTATTGCAATTAACAGAAACTCACTGAAGATACTCAAGAAAAAAAATTATCAAATAAAGGAAATATTTCGAAATTACAATTTCACAACAAGGAAAATAATCTTATATTATCATTGGGCAAAAAAGAATTCTCATACTATGAACATCAAAATGTTTTTGTTGATAATAGTGGACAATGGGTAAGTCGTGCATTATTCTTTATTTGTTTAATCTATTGTTACTTATCGCAATGCATTAATAATTAGGAACTCCATAATGAAATAACCGATGTTTATGCAGCTACGAGAATATGACAAGGAATTGGAAGACTTTAACGGAAGATTGTTTGAATTTCCAATTAATTTTATTCCGAGTTATCCTTTTCAAGAAGACGTAAATGAAGCTACAAATTACATGCAAACTAGAGTACCAGCTTGGTGTGACAGAGTATTACTGAGCCCAACTGCTAAAATGCTAGTCCAAAATGTACGCAATATAAACTTTTATTTCATTCAAATGTTACTCGCTTTAACTCTTTGCGGTCAAAGGTTATTCCTGGCAAGGCATTTTTTTTATTTACTGTTGTTTAAGAAGTGAATCCTATGCAACTTAGCTTATTGTTACTACACAGATATTATATACCATGCATAGAAAATCTAAAGAAAAGATAAGCTTCAAACTCTTAATCCATAGGAGTAGGCTTTCCAGGTAATAATTAATTACATCGCCTACAGATAATTCATGCTGAAAAGTATTATAACCGTAAAGAATTAATAGAAAACCTACTAGATTATTTTATACTTTGCATAGTATATAAATATATATATGTATATCTTTTCTTTTTTTTTTTTTTTTACAGATATCCTCTTCTAATGCAGTAGAGTATGGTATAATAGGAAGAACAACCTGCATGGGTGATCATAAGGTAAGATAAGTTATAGATATTTCACAAGAAAAAATCTTACTATATTTATTATACTCGGTACATATATATTTACACACTTCCTTAAATTTATTCTGATGATCCACTGTTTCAATTATTATGGTGCAGCCTGTTTTTCTGGAGTTTCGAATGAATCTCTAAGCATTAAGGTACTATATGAACTGTCTGTCTATTTTTCTCTTTGGCTTCCCATGTATTTTTTTTTATTTTTCTTAGATCTTTGTTGCTTTGATTGATTATATATTTATTGAGACCCTTTGAATGTAGTATCACAGCCCGAATCTTACATTCTTCATGAATTTTGACTTGCTAGCATTACCATCATTAACAAAAAAAAAGAAATTATTTATAATATTCAATATATTGTTTTTCTGTGTTTATACTAATGTACATTTTGAGAATAATTTATATCAGAAGAAAATTATTTTTTTACAAAGAGAGTTTACTTTTTATTACTATGATTTTCTTTTTGTTATCCATTAGTATAGCACTGTTTGAGAATATTCTTTACATTATAAAGTTTTGATAACGATGGATAGATGTGAATCATGCATTTCAATTAATTTTCCTCTATAATTGTACCTTATAAAATCTAAGAAAAAGAAAAAAACCTGACGAGTGTTATCCACAGACCACAGATCACAGGACACAGCATTACAACATCGAATCATGTTGATATTAGTTAACCTTTATGTAGAACTCCAATATATTAATAATATATCTCTAATTTTGTTGAAGGTATTCAATGATGTGTAAGTTTTGTGTTTTTCTTTTCATTTTTACAGCCAGTCTACTTGAGGGTTAATCTCGCATCAGAAGCAGGTATGATTAATTGCTGCAGCTTGCCATGTGCACCAGAGTTTTGCTTTCAAGTTCCTGACAATTACTTGGATTTGTTACCAATGTTGCCTGATAGCACTAGTTACGTTAGTGCACAAACCCTTTGTGCTGATCGTTCATCCAACCTATTGCACGCAGTACCTATTAAGCATGATCCCTATACTCCAGATAGTATGGACAGTCCAAGTCCAAATGCTATTTTAGTGTCAGGTGAGATTCCTGATCTAGATATCGATCAAATAATTGATGCTAGTGATAGTGTTTTAACACTTCAATCAGCTCATTCGTCAAATATACCAAGACGTATCGATAGAGCTGTATCTCCAGCTTTGTTGAAATCAAAATTAGAATTAATTGCACGTGATAAAAAACGTGAAGCAGACATGGAACGACGATCCGTTATGAAAAAGAGTTCGAGTCAATGTCGCCTACACTCATGGCCTGAAACTCAAGAACAATATTCAGAAAGAGAAAAAAGGAGATACAATAGTGACATTTTATGGCAAAGATCATCTATATTAACTGAAGCTTGGATCAAAGGAAAAGGTCAACAGGGGTATCATCATTTTGATGACTCTATGAATTTTTCAACTTGTAATGTAAATTCTCCTGGTGGTGAATTGATTATCCCACGTATAGCAATAATAAATGCAAGTAACATTGAATCCAATGAAAGTTCAGTTTACTTGCACGATAATAAATGCAATAACTATCTAGATAATAAATCAAGTATATATTCAAGTAGTCAAACTAATCTATCATATAAAGAGCCTTTAAATGTGGAAGAAAGAATTCAAGAAACCGTAGTTTATGGGCTATCTGCTGCAGATGAAGAATCATTGAAACAAAATGAACGGAGATACTATAATACTAAATCAATAGAAGATATAACATTAATAGGTAGCAGAATAAACGAATTAACGGAGGAAACTTGTGGTGAAAATATACATAATTTACAAGATATAGAATCAAATGTAGATTATGAAAATCAATACAGTAAAATGCAAAAAAGCAGCAAAGCGAATAGTATTGTAATTACTAAAAATGTAAATTTATATGATTCAAGAGATAATCTGGAAAGTGAGGAAATTCATTCGAAAGAATTTTCTATTCAAGTTAACAGTACAAGTAAAGAAGAGTGTAGGAAACATGAAAGAGTAGTTAATATACAGTCACAAATTGTGGGTCAAGAGAAATATGATAGTGATATAAAAACAGCTTCTTCGAGCGTATGTAGGATAGTAGGCAACGATTTGGAGATATTGAGGTGTGAGAGTAAACTAGAGATGGCATCCAAAAATACTACTAGAAGTAATTCAATAAAAAGCCAAGATATTAGTGATAATACAGGAAATATTAGCTTAAAATTGAAAGCTTATAAAGTAACACAAAAATATAAAAATAATATTGTACAAAAACAGAGTAGATGTCAAAGATGTTGCTGCGTTATTTCCTGAGATTCATCATTCATTATTGTTTTCCTTAAAGTCTTATTTTTTCTATCTCATATGTTTCTCATTACAATTCTTATCACTTGCATAGAATATTTATTGAACATAAATCGTTCTATTTCATCTTTATATTTCCAGTTCAAACTATGACTGATTGCGACTGGTATAAATCAAAGATTCATTATTTAAATATTTCTTATTAAGAAAAATAGTATTATTTTTTCTTATGTGCATTAAGAAGTGTTATAATGTAGAATAAAAATAAATTAGAAAGATTAGAAAAATGTAGAATGATACTAGAGGAAAAGAATTTTAATATATTTTATGTGAAAGTAGGACTCGAATATTATATCTTATTTTAAATGAAATATTGTGTCTGACTTACTTCCTGCTTATATTTGTAAAATATAAATATTTTTTGTAGTTGCATGCCATGTGACGATTTTAATAGATGCATCAAAAGCTTTATCATACTGCCTTGATAATTATTTTGTAACAAATGCTTAAAAATACAAATTTACTTTGCACTCTAAAATATACAATCAATATACATTCAATATTCAAATTATATGAGCTTTGAAAGATTTATTATTAAGAGAAGAGTAATATATTTCTATATTATTTCAATTATTGTACTTTTGGTTTACTCGTAATGCATGTTTAAAGTAAATCAAACATGGTTTTAAAATATTATTTTCTAAATATAAATATATTATCTTTGGAATCTATATGATATCAGTATTTCTTATGTAAATTGACGATGATTTTATTTTTAAATAGTTTCTGATTCAATAGTCTAGAAATAATATTGTCAATTTTTCTATTACACAATTTCTTCTTAGGTTTAATTTCAATTTCCTATTGAAATCTTGCTTTTCTAACGCTTCAGAGTGTATAATTTCTTAATATAAGCATGTCTCGATCTTTTTTTGCATGTAAAGTGATATCTAGGAGACTTATTTATATCTATAAAGCAATCATTATATCTATATGTGTATGTATACATGTGAACTTAATAGCCAAAGCTCTAGATCTTTATAATTCTAAGATATATATTAATTTAATGGAATAAATATTGTGAACATATGACAGTATAACATCATAATTTTATAGTCTTTTATTTATACGTTTTTAAATGATTTATGTCTACATAATTTATGTATTATTCAATTTCGATGTTTAGTGTGATATTATTTTATCATACAAAATTGCTAATGTATGTATATAATGTAGAATAAGTAGCCGAAATTAGAATTATTGATTTTAAATGTATATATATATATATATATATATATATACATATAGAATAAATGATTCTTTAGAAAGATCTTCAAAATATAGTTGAATTACAAATGGTAACTCAACATCTAACAATGTTTTTTAAACAAATGACTATTAAGTGTTTGCAATAAATATACGTTCGCTGCTATCAGTCTGAATAATATTGTAATTATATAATTAGTTAGATGCTTGGGAAAAGAGTTTAACTACGAAGTTTTATTTTAAATTAATATATTAAACAAACAAAAAATTTATTCTCTACAAAATTCAGTGGGAATCATTTGCAATTATTGTATATGCAAAAGTAGAAGTTAATCGAATTTCTATTCTTGTAAATATAAATTTATTTTTATATATATTCACACGGATTATGTTTATTTATTACCTTATATATGCAACTTTATGAATGAAATCGATCAGCTAAAAATCAAATTCAAGTTTAATATGTTTTTCTATTTAAGTTCTAGAGATGTATATATACATAATAATTGTTATATTAGATGTACAACTTTGCTTTCGCCGTTTTAAACGTTAAATATATATATATATATTTTTATGATTTTGACAAGATGTTTTGTGTGAGATTAATTTTGTTGAATAGTATATTTTTGCCTAATTTTAATTTCATATAAATGCAAAATATCACGTGTTATGAGTGTCTGCACGACGTATTGCACTCTTTCTATGTGTTTTATTTTGATTTGAATTACGCAGTACAACAGATCAAATTATATATCTACTCATTTAAAAATCTAAATGAATACATAGGGAAAGAAAATAATGAATGAATTATCTACATACAATAATTAATCTGAAGATGAACAAAATCTCGATCTGCATTACTGCGTTAAATAAAATTCAAGAAGATTAGTTACATTATCGTTCCTGGTCATATAGACAGAGCGATGGCGTTCCATGAAACAGAGAAAAATGTGAATTCTGAATTGAAGAGTATCAAGATATTAAACAATAATAACGAGAAAAGTGTAACAACATTAACGAGATACGTACACGTGAAGCATGCAGATTCAACGGTAAAGATTTTTAAAGAAACAACGGTATGATAACGCCATTACGATGATCATTAATGAAGATCTTACGAAGGAGAACTCATCTAAACTCTAACTGACGTATTAACGTCTAATTAGTGTTCGTTTATCTTATATCAATCGTAAAGAGTGTAAATAGTATGTCTCTTACAATTAGTAATGAATTGTTTTGAATGAAACCACGTGATCTAAGAACATGTGATCTAAGACCACGTGATCTAAAACCACGTGAATGAAGTTGTACGCGGCTTCGCGATTAAAGAAAACAAAAGAGAAAGAGAAAGCATGAATGATTGAATGAATGAATGAAAGAAATAATAAGAAAAGAACAAGTTTACTGCTTTTGTGGTAGATAATAGGCTTCCATTAGTCCAATAATTTGAAGGTTTTTGGACGAAAATATTACATGTATACAAGGAAGATCGTATTAAATAACAAGTTGTTTTTGTGTTTGATGAACCTACACGAAGGGTGCTTTGATATATCTTATAATTAAATTAAAACCATATCGATGTTCCTACGCAAGGTTATATGTAGAAAGTGAACATTACTTAAGGTTATATAGGAGGTGTATTCGTTGGACTCCATGTAATCACCTTTTTCGAACGAATTTCGATCAAATACCGTAATCGTTAATAACTAAATTGGCAAACCATTTTGATTTCGAAATTTGCAAAAGATGAGACAGTATTTGATCTGACTTCGTTTTTAAATGAAACCCGTTGCCAAGTACATAAATGGAGCATTTTTCAATCAATTTTTCTCAAACGATTTTGCCAATTTGCCTTCTTGTCCTTGATGACATCGTCCATTCACACGTAGGAAGGATTATAAGTATTGATCTTAAATATATAATATATTCGTGTACGTTAATAATAAAACGAACGTAAAATATATTGATCAAGTTGCTCACAATTTTCCTACGTAAAAACTGCCCTAATTATATCATTTTTTATCTTCTTAAACGTCGTTTGAGAAATACCGAAAAATATGATATTTATGGAGCAACGCAAAGTATTAGTGAAATATTATGAAAAGATCATATTATCGGAAGCTAAATAAATACATAGATGATTAAACGACCCACCGTAAATAATGCGTTCACGCAGGTACATTCCACTATTATAGTTTAATCGATAAAATGGTTTTGAGAAAATCAAAGTCAAATATTTACAAGGAGGAGGAAGAAAAGATAGATGGATAGATAAATAGATAGTACGATCTATTGCAAAGTTCAGCATATGATTCTACAATTGAAATCATTTTCTTATGTCAGTAATATGAAATGATCGAGATTATGTGTTACGTCTATGGCATATCGATAGAAAAGCGTGTGTGTCTGTCTGTTATAACGAGTATTAATAAATGTTCATGCTATATTCTTGTTATTATATAGATTACTCTGATATATTTCTAAAATAGGGTGAACAAAAAAATATACAATCGGTGTCCGATGCTATACGCTTACAACTTATTTATTATACTATAAGCTATGTAAGAAAAGTTAGAAATGATGCATTTCATATATTTTGCGTTAGCTGCATATGCAATAACATGTAAAAAAATATTATTTTTGTGCTAATTAATCATTTTATTCTATAGATATATATATATACATAAATATATTTGTTCGCGAAAAATGACTTCAATATTAAAATCATTTTTGAATGTACCTGCTGCGACTGTTAGTCGCATACCGCTTCTTATATTTGAGAAACATATATTTATCAAATGTTTTGATCTTCTATGTAATCCGTCTAAAGTACTTAAACTGTAAGCCTCCAATCAAATCAAGTATGTATTTTATTTTGAATATGTGTTTTGACAAATGAATGAATGAATGAATGAATTAATTAATTGATAATTTTTTGTAATTATAATTTTTTGAATTTATCTTTATTACATTCGTACGATCGAGACTGCGCCAAAATAGAATTATTCGCTAAATTTTGCTACGACCTTTCCAACGTGAACCTTTTACACAATCATATTTCGAAAATAATAATCCTTTATGAAACAAGTGTGTATAAAAAAAAATGAAAAAGATATATAAAAAAAAAGTTAAAAGAACAAGAAAAGAAAAAGAAAAATATCATTCCTCCCGCCAGCTATATATGCCAATAGAAATTGTGTATATTGTATATCGTGTTAATTGTTTGTTAATAAGTAAGTAATGTAATGCTGGAATAATTCCGCTGATCGTCCAATCCGTCTAATAAGATTTTTCTAAAGAAAATGTTTGATCTTTTGGATCTCGCAAATCCGATTTCCGAAGAAACTCACTGTGATTTTGACGTTTACGTTGTACAAAATCGATTCCGATCAATTATTTATTAGAAATATCGTCTCTGTAAAATTGATTCGCCAATTTCAAAATGTATCTTTTCGAAATATGTATCTAGATTTTTATTCCTTGCGTTAACGGATCGATATGTTGTACTTTTATATACATTTAAATACGGACGTACTTATATTTTGTACTTGGAGTACCTTGTGAGATTATTATATTTCATATATATATCGAAATAGATAAGATTATGACATAGTCCATGTAGCGAATTATCTTTCGTTATAATTGTTAAAGTTTAATCGTAGATGTTTAGGTTTTTGTTTTAAGTTATTTTTTATTTCAATTAAAAATAACATAAAGTTACATTTATGTTAGAGAGAGAGAGAGAGAGAGAGAGAGTTATCATTAATTTCTATAAAAATACAAATGGATAATAATTTAAAAAATTTAGATTATATTATAGATAGTTAAGCATACATTATATCTAATTGTTATAATCAATGGATATTTTTTCATAGAGGTCAAAGATTAAAGTGAGGTACAATTGAATTTATATGTACAGACAGCTGCGATTAATATTGAAATTATTTATTGTTATTTTGTCTATTAATTCATTTTTGTATTATATTAAAAAACCTCCATATTAATTAGTATAATTAATATTAAACTAGCGTTATTATGTTGTTGGTCGGATACTGTATAATATGTGTTATGCGAACGATGCAGAAACCTGTTACCAATTGGCTCATAGCCAAGTACAAACTTGTCATTATTTGTTTTATGTATTAAAATAAATAAAGTTACTGTTCTGTAACACACAAATATTTGTTAATATTAATAATAATAATATATATGTTATTATATTACCAAATGATTTAGTTTTATTATTTTTTAAGATATTAGATTTTTGTGTAGTGGTAGCCTTGATAGCATCGAGCTAACTTCTAGTCTATGTTTAAGTTCTTTAAGAAGGTTAATTATTTTCTAGATTTTCAATTAAAAATAATTAAAAATGAGTAAAGCACATCCTCCAGAACTCAAAAAGTTAGTATAATTTTAATTGTATATCATAAATTATACTTTACATCGTTTTTAAGTTCGATTATATGAGCTTATTAGATCATATACACTACTTTAAGGTTATGTACTTGTTGTATACAAAATAATGATTTTTTTATTTTATTTATTTGTAGATATATGGACAAACGTCTTTCACGTGAGTAGAAGTAAATCAAATAATACTAATTAAATTCTTGTAATATTGATAAAGATATGAATTTTGTTTATAGTAAAATTAAATGGTGGAAGACACGTAATTGGAATTTTACGTGGCTTTGATCCTTTTATGAACATGGTAATCGATGAAAGCGTAGAAGAATGTAAAGGTGGAACGAAAAATAATATTGGTATGGTGGTGAGTAATATATCCATCTTGCAATTAAGTATTTTGCCATTCGATACTCAATAATATAAATATCTGCTATTTTAGGTAATTCGAGGAAACAGTGTAATAATGTTAGAGGCGTTAGATAGAATATGAGATTTAACAATATAAATATAAATTTATATTTCCATAATAAGAAATTCTAAATGAAAACTATACTTTATTAAATGTACAGCTATGCGTATATATTCATTTTTTATTGTATAAAGTTTGTCAAATCACTTTTACATTTTTTTTTTTTTCATCTATCTGTTAATGAACGATACGTTTAGCTAAATTTGTAAAAATGAAAGAAAAACAAATGCAAGTACTTGTGTAACAAATAAACAAAATCTGAAATGTGAAATTACATTTTATAGTCTCGCAAAGTATGATGATACCTTTTAAATTATAATCCCATATAAAGAGCAGAATGATTAGAAAAATTCGACAGTAACAATTAGTTTCTCTCTTTTTCTCTCTCTCTCTAGTCTTCTCTAGGAATACTTTTATTTTTTTATCTTCGTAAATAAAAATAACTCACATCATATATCAAGGTTGTACATTAAATACAGCTAATAAATAACTATTTTTTAAAAATATTTGCTTTCATGTATTTTTTCTATACATACCTGAAGTAAAGGAAAATTTATTGTACTGTCAGTAATGAATTAAAAGCATTTAGATGCTTGACGTATTCTATAGACTCCTAGGAATAATTAGATGTGATAAAATTTTTTTATATATATTATAGACAAAATTATTATATAAATAATCGTTTTGGTATAATATCTTATATAGGTTACCGATAAAAATATTATTTTTTAATTTTTAGAGGAACATATTATAAACATATCAAATCTCGAGCTTCTTTCTTAGGCTTTTTGAAATAATATAAAACCATAAAAGTTAATAAAAAATATCTAATGTGTTGGAAACATATTAATTAATGTTTCTATTAATACATTCATTATGTCTTTATATACTATGAAAGACATTTAAGCATCACGCTCACGACTCGGAATTTTGACGTGTTTTCCAATTTCCAATAGAAATCCATATGTTCCGGTAGTTACGATCGTTTTCCTCGCGTCGCAAAAATGAAAGAAATGTAACAGGAGCACATGATGATACAGGAGGTATCACGAAAGAAGTATTTGTCGTCATCACCTAGAACGCTTATTGGTTGGAAATGATGTAAGTAATATCCAATGAAAGTATAGGAAATAAGTAAAGACTGTCAGTAAAACAGTAAGAGATCCAATGGTAATTTAGCACAAATATTTACCGACCGTCAATATCTTACTGCTTTACCGACATTATTTTCGTAATACTTCACCACAGAAAAGTTGGCATAGAACCCGAATAGCAGAAAAAAATAAATACTATCTTTCACTTAATTAAGAGGAAAAAACATAAATATATAACTATCACATAAAACTTTTTTTTAAGATTAGTTCAAAGAGACAACCTTTGACTGATATAAAGTCTTATCCTTAAGTTCCTGATGGTTTAATCAATCTTCAAATTTTCGCGCGATAACGAAAGTGAATGTATAAGACGTTCTTATTGGTGAACGAAACTCGTGGAAAGTTCTGCTGCATAATGCATTGCAACTTTTTACTATAGAATGTTTTCGTTTTTAAATTAGGTAAAAATAATAATATTATTGAAAAAAATCATTGTTAAATATCTTTTATTATTGAAATATGGAAAAACAATCGGAACAAAATAATCCTTGGTCTAATTTAATGACCATAAGTAGATTTGATCGAGGTAAACGACTTAACCTCTTCTATAACAATATTATGAAATTTTTCTTCGAAATAATATTCCACAAATGGAAATGCTTTTACATAATAATAATATTAACTAATGAATCATCTCACTAATCATCAAATATTATTTTATATTAATTTTCTTTTAATACTTAAAAAAAATATCAATAGTGTTACATTCTTTTTCTTTTTTAAATATTACTCAATGCAATTTGGATATACAATTGGATAATAAAATAATTAATAATTTTTTTACAGGTAATAATAATAAGACGACTATTAGATTGGATAACAGAACAGAAACACAAGGCAATAGTAAATTAGTTCCGTCTGCAACACGACGAGTTTTAATCGAATCTTTGATTAAACAAATGTGTACCATGTGGGAAGGCGATACCGTTAAGAGGGATAAATTATATTTCAGTAATAATAAATAATAAATTATCTATATGAAATAAATAATATATAAATATATACAGGGTGTTTTGTAACTGGTGATACAACCGGTCAGGGGGTAATTTCATATAAAAAATTAAGTTAAAATGGTATTATAAAATATGGTTCACATTTATTTTGCAGTGATATGCAATAGGCTTCATGAAACAGGAATGATAGATACTTCTTATAATTCCATGGAAGTGGAAAATATACGTAGCCAATATGAACATGCTCTATATAAATTAGTTATGGTCGCACGTGCTGCTACTGGCTGTGAAACTCCTTTAAATGTTCCTAAGTAAATAATATATTTTTTTTCCTTTTTTTTTTTTTTCTTATTAAGATAAAATTTCTAAATCGATGTTAATTAATGGTATTACTTTTTAAAATTTATATCATTTAGTTGTCTGATGGCTGAATGGTCACGATATCGTAGAGAATTTAAGGAAAAAGAATTTATCGCAGCTGGTGGATTCAGTAATGTATTCAAAGCATTACATCTTTTGGATGGTATTGAATATGCTGTGAAAAAAATAGTAGTAAGATCTGGTCAAGTGAGTACCATAAAACAACACCTTGAAGAAGTAAAAGTCCTCGCTAAATTAAATCATCCTAACATAGTTGCTTATAAGACTGCTTGGATAGAGCCAACGTTAGTAGCAACAATTGTTCCAAGTTTGCCTAATATTGAGGGCGAAGGAAACAAAAACCAGATTTTCAAACATCAAACTAAGAGATTATGTGAAATAAATTATTTTAATAATAATAATCAATCGATTTCTGATAGTAATAACAGTAATGAAAACAATGGAAATGACACATCATTAAAGTCTGACAAAACTGGTATGTATATTTTCGCAGAAAGTACTGACGATTATGTAATAAATCATAACATCATTAACAAAAGATTTCATGAACTCAATTCGTCTACTAACATTATAGGACAAAAAATAATCGAACTAAGTACTGAGGATAGTTCAGATATTGTATCGTTTAGAAACGATAGTGAAGATAGAAAAAGTAATACTGATCATTCGAAAAGTAACGTCAATAGTACTGATATTACTGACTCCACTGATGCTTCTAGTAATAGCAATAGTAATAAGAAAATCTCACGATATGATTCACAACGAATGGTTAGTATTATTTTATTATTTTTAATATATATTTTAATAATATGTGTGTGTTTATACGATAATATATTTCTTATACATTTTACAAGTTTTATTAATTATTTGATTTCTTTCTATTTGGTGTTTTTTTCTTGTATACACAGGATCATTGTTTTGCGACTTTATATATTCAAATGGCACTTTGCGAGAAGACGTTACACCAATGGTTAAAGGAAAAAGATGATCCTTCTTCACAAATGACAATTACTACAATATTTACGCAAATTCTTCAAGGAGTAAATCATATACATTCTATTGGCATGGTACATCACGATATAAAGGTAAAATAAATATATTAATACATCAAATATCTAATAAATATACATCAAATAAAAAAATATCGAAATATTTATTTTTTTTATATTATTCTAGCCAAGCAACATATTCATAACGGCACATTTCCAAATTCAATTAGGAGATTTTGGTTTGGCTTGCCCATTGCAAAGAAAAAATCATGATACTATCATTGGTACGCGTTTATATGCAGCACCCGAACAATTGAAAGGAGAATGCAATCCAAAGGTATAAAAACCTCCGAGCAAACAATTATAATTTATATAAAATTTATCCTAAATATATTTCTATTTTTTCGTTTATTCATTTATATATGTTTAGAGTGACATATATAGCTTAGGAATAGTTTTATTGGAATTACTGATTCATGCAAAAACACAGATGGAACTTTGTCATACTATTGAAGAATTTAAAAAAGGCCGAGTACCGACGTCACTCACTACAAATTATCCACAATGGGTAAGTTCGATTTTTGAAATCTTTTTATTAATGAATAAATTTCTCTATCTATAAAAAAATAATATAATTATATATATAATAATTTATACAGACTCAAATAATCTGTCAACTAATTCAAGAAGATCCTAATAAAAGGCCATCGACGGATAAATTATTACTGAATCTAAGAGAGGATAAAGATACAGTAATAGCACAATTAAAAGATGATATTGTTGAAAAAAATATGACGATAAAAAAACTGGAAGAACATATCGCCGAGCTGCAAGCTTATATTACAAAACTTGAGACTCCATAAAAATTGTTTAATTATATAACCTTGTGTTTCATTTTTTTTTTTCTATGATAGCATCTAACAATCGTTTTAGATGTTGTCCTTTGTTAATTCGATTCTGTAGTCGATCGTAAACAGCGCATTGATTTATTAAATTGTCCAAGTCCGGATATTGTTTTAAAATATCATTAGGTATGTCGTGTAAAAAGCCGCCGGGAATTAAACTATCGCTGGTTTTTGGTGACAATAAGATCTACGAATGAATAAACAACAACATTTAAAAATCGATCCATAAGCTTATTAGATTTCTACTGCATTAAAATAATAGACTTTGATCGATGTAATGATTTAAATTACTTTTAAACATACCCGACAAATGGCGTAATAATTATGATCGCTTAATTGATGATTACATATGTCTATTGAAGAAAAGGGAAAACAATCAAAACAATTAAGATCAATTGTATTCTCTTGTATTTTATGCCACGTTGCAGATTTATCTAAAACATATATATATATTTATGAAATTAGGAATCTGAAAAATGGTTAATTAATTTAGAAAAATATTAACTACCTTTTTCTAATATATTTTTATCGACAACAATAATATTTTCTAAATCGATAAACTTGGCAATACCATTTGAATTAACAGCGATGTTATCTAAGGAAATATCAGTCAAATAAAATCCAAAATGTTTATTCTCAAACGTAAACATATGAGCTGCGTTTAGAAGACTTGAAACTATTTTTGCTCTATAAATCCATGGAGCATCATAATAAGTTGCTATCGGTGATCCTGCATATTCTTCAGCAATGATCCTTCCGCAAGAGCCTAAATATTTTGGTACCGGCCATCCTTTGCTTTCAGGTAATATCTAAAAACTACACAACGATGTATATTTTAAATTAAACACGCATGTGTCGTATTACCTGAAGCAGAAGTGGTTCTGGATTAATAGTTACCAATGTCCACAAATTGATATAGAAAATATTAGCATCTAATTCTTTATTTTTAACATATAAATTATAAAACAGAATATCTATATTTCTAGCATTTGGACAAAGTCTCAAAAGACTTTTATGATCCTCCGTAAAGCTGCTTACTATTTTCCTTTTAACTAATTCGTAAAAGTCAACCTTGAAACTATGATTATATGTTGCAACGTTATTTTTACAAAGAAATTGTAAATTCCTATTTTTACAAAGCATGTCGTCGAACGCTTTCAACTCTGATGTGTGCGCCAACTTTTTCAATACCACTTTATTTTGCAAATATCTTCCCATGAAGACATTTTTGACACCAAACAAATAATTAATCAAAGAATATATATCGTTTAGCGTAACATTTATATTTTTAATATAATTACATTCAGAAATACCATAGCATGCAGGACATTTATGAAGCTCGCATAGCCTCTCTATGGGAACATTTATATTTACATTTATATTTACATTTACGAAGATAATAATAAGTCCGATTATTAAAACGAGGCTGCATTTTTTAAATTTAATTATATTATATAAATACGATAAGATCATCAAAACATTATGTGTTTTAAATATTATTTTTTACGAGCAAACTGTCAAACAAACTAACCACAAAAATAATAGCTGATGCGACATCAATGCACCTAGCGGTATAACGATGAAATAAAGAATTCTGTTTTTAGCGTATTGGGTACGCCAACTACGTATCGCTACACGCATGCTATTACCCATGCTCTGTCGAGCGTACAACATGGCCACAGTCCTCGCTACTTCAACCCACCGTGAATACAAAGTTTTGTTGTTATATGATTGTTTTCAATAAACAACTATAACTATATAGCGGGTATAAAGTACAAGTTTTTCCACCTTTTGATCGCAGCCATCCTATTCTCGCTAAACATTTAATAAAAAATAAAATAATGGAAAAATCAGACCAACTTAAATACATGCAGTTATTATATACATTAACAACAAATAAAACTGGTAAGTGCATTATTGCGTTTCTTTTACGAAATTTATATTTAATCTATATGTGCAATTATATTTTCTTGTTTATAGAAGTTAATGATTTTGAAAATAAATTAGAAGAAATTGTGAATGAGTCGCTTGGTCATTTATCAGAAGATGATAAATATACAATATTTGGTGAAATTAAATGTCCAAATAATAATTCAGATATAAGGTTTTGTATACACACGTTATCTTTTTTATATAATTTTATTCAATTAATAATAAATAATCTTTTAATATTACAGATATCAATATATTCAAATAATCACTTACGTTCTAAAAAAGGTTCAAATAATAGAAGAAACTAATGATTACATTAATGTTAACGAATATAAATTGTTTAAAACAGCAATAGAGTTAATAGTATCAATAGGAATAATACAATGCTTGTTACCTGGAATTGGTGTCGATATGAAAAAGCTATGTCCCAGAGCATTGAAATTAAGCGAAGAAAAGACAACTATTTTACAGAAATATGAGAGATTATGTTTGTCAAGCCATTCTCTTATTGAATATTACAATCAAGGTTTTTTACGACCAGCTGTTCTTTCCCACATTGGTTCATTAATCGCAGCATTATTGCAATTATCATATGCTCCTTTAAAAAAACCTAATAAAGAAGAATTACAGTTGAAACAAGAAAAGGAAATGAACGAGAAAAAATTTGTGATGACCGTTGATTTGTACAAAAAATTACAATATGATAAGAAACAATTTTTGTTTGAATTAGAACGTTTATTTGATAGTTGTCCAGAGTATTTAATTATGAAGGAATTAATGGTAATTCTTGGAAATAAAGAAGCACCTTTATGGATTCGTAAAAAAACTAGACAACATTTAATACATAAAATTCAACAACCTAATGGAGTGCTGTCATTGATTAATACATTGTGCGATGACACAATGTTAGATTTGGGAACTGATTGGAAGAAGCTGGATGTAATCTCTAGATTGATTGCTACGCCACATGAAACCGATCAAAATAAGTATTACGAAGCCATATGTCCACAGGTATATTATTAAACTATTTATTTAAATTATTAACTAATTTTAATAATATTTATCTAATACAACAAATATGTTTATTTGTTTCAGCTTTTAAATTTTTTAACGTTAAAAAATCTCAATAATTACTGGATAATAGCTAACAATTGTATAGTAGCTCTTTACGAAAGTTGCCCTAATACTTGCAAGAAAAATATTATCGATATTATAATGAGACCGTTATTAATTACAAATGTGGATCACAAAGTACCTGAAAGTGAATTGAACACATGTATAGAAAATCTTTTGACTTGTTTCACGTCAAGTGAAACACAATTTAAAACTTTGCCTATCAAGCTTATGTCAATTATAACCATTCCATTGTTTTCCATTCATAACAAAATAAAATCCAGTGCTTGCTTGTTAAGAAACAAAGTGAGACAATTATTACTGAAACTTCTTTACGAAAGCGATTTGCAAAATGATCTTTTCTCTGCGTTCCTTGGATACAATACGAAAGAAAATTTTGGTAAATACATATCCGTAAAATTTGGATCCAATGGTGGAGTGGAAATTATAGGACTCGAAAAAAATTTAGCATACGAACAACTAGCTGATAGTTTGTTTGATTTAATATCCCTCGATGAAGTACTTATTACTAATTTATTTTCTTATTTGTTAAAATTATTATCCAATTCTAGTAAATTGATTTCTGATAATGTATTAGAAACATCTTATGATGTAATGGAACGTGTCGAAAAACAATTAGTTACTATTAAACTCCTATCGAATTTGACTACCAAATCTGTAGTTCAAAAAGCACAACTGAAAAATCCTGAACCATTGTTGAATTTTATTAAATCTTTATTCGACGAGAAAATAATCCAAAAACAAAATAATAGTGAAAGCGATGATCACGAAGTTATTTACATTAGCTTGATGTTAATCAAAATGATTATAAATTCCGAAGATAAAACGTTAAATCGAACGCATTTCGAATCATTTGCAAAATATTTAAATGAACGAATTAACGATTCTACGATGCCGTCGCAATTGGTAGCGTTGATAAAAGATATAATTCGGATCATCGAATGCAAAGAAGAATTTAATCAAACATATTACGATGATTTATCTGTAGATAATAAAAGATTTAATAAATTTGAAGAAGCTATTAAAAATTTGTCGGATCCATTGCTTCCAGTACGTGCTCATGGGATTATAACGTTAACGAAACTAATTGAAATGAAGGATCCAATCGCTGTTACCAGGAAAACTATTATCTTACGTTTGTTTCAAGTGGGTTTATTATCTCTAGTCTTTTTTATCCCTTATAATAAATAAATATATTTATATACTTTTAATCTAATTAATACAGGAAAATTTGAAACATGAAGATTCGTTCATTTATCTTGCTGCGATAAATGGTATGTGCGCTTTGGCTGTAATGTATCCTAAAGAGATAATAGTAATATTGGTTGAAGAGTACATATGTATGCCTCAACGTATTGCAATCTGTGATATTTCTGTACAAAGTAGAATAAAACTTGGTGAAATACTTGTAAGAACGACTAGAGAATTAGGTAAGAGAATATATACATGGTGTTTAAAATTTTTCAAATTAAATGGTATCAGTATAATCTTGTAAACAAAAATAACAAGATGTTAACATAAATTATTTTATACATACAATATTTCCAGGTAAAATAGCTTACGTGTATAAGAATATACTTGTTAATGGATTTTTATGCGGTGCGCGTGATCCTGATCCATTAATACGTGCATCGAGTCTTTCTTGTCTTGGAGAAGTTTGTAAAGTATTAGGTTTCCATCTTGGAAATGTTATGACAGAGGTAAATAAAATACATTTTTATTATTTAACAAAAACATCGTTAAAATATATAAATTATTGGAAATAATGAAAATAACATTTCTAGATAATCTTCTGCATTATATGTATCATAAAGACGGACAAAACACCCGAATGTCGTAGAGCGGCGGTTTTAGTCATCACTTTGTTACTTCGTGGCTTAGAAAAAGATGCTTTAACCAAGCTTGGCAGAGATTTGTGTGAATTACATCGTGTTTTAATACATTTACGAGACAACGATAAAGATCCGGTCTTACGTTTACACGCTCAATTAGCTCTGGAAGAAATTAACGATATCGTAACAAATTACATTTTCGGCAAATCAATATTTGATAACAAAGTATTTTCTCCATTGGTATAAATAAAATAATTATTTAATAATTATACATATTTATCTATTAAAATTAATTATTTTGTTATGAAATAATAATAATAATAAGAAAAGAAAACGCATGTAATACTTTGTATTGAAAAGTAATGAACATAATTGTAAGAAGAAACATTGTAAACAACTGTATTTTTCTTAAAAATATATACATACATTAAAAAACCATCGTCGATTAATTCAAAAAATAACTAAAGATTGATCGTTGTAGAAACAAAGGGAGAGATAGAGAGAGAGAGAGAGAAAGAAAGAAAGAAATACAAAATGAAAAGAAATATAACTCATAGTTAAGCGTTAGAAAAATTTTGTACAATCCATGTATTATAATGCGCACATATCGAAACCTACGATTGAATTTACCTTTTTAATCGTGAATTATAAAAATACAGTGTCCTCTGAAAATGAGCCAGCTAAACGAATGAAATCTCGATGGAGGCACGCGTACATCCTTTGAGGTTGTTTCGACGAAACCACCGAAGGTCTAGGAGTGATAGCTCGTAAAATAAATTCTTTCCAGGATGGTTCTGGGAATGTTTTGTATTTATTATCTCCATTTATATCCGGTTCATGACTTGTACCTACGGTGGTCATCATATGCGCAGCCTACAGCAACAATTCCAATTGATTTTATTTGTCGTAATGCATTTCTTTTTTATTTTTGTTAAAAAAAAAACGCGAAACTATCCATATCTTACTTTCTGAGCATCTCGAAACATTGACATTATACGAGCCCCAATATTTCCTCTTGACCCATTAGGTACAACAACTTCCTTTCCTCTCATTAATTCTATTAAAAATGATGTAAATTCTTTCGAATCGTCGCTTCCTCCTAATTTCAATTGCAACGAATTAACCTGCGCAACTAAAGCTTCTACGCCTTCGATATCGCGTGTTATTTCCTAAAAAATAAGAAAAAAATAACCGAATATGCATTATTAATACAACAATAAAATACAAACAAATATAATTAACTTTTGAATAACAAGAGTTTACCTCGTAGAGCTGTAATTTTTGATGAAGCGGTTTGGTAACGTATTGCAACTTGTTTAATATACTCTGTGCAACGTCCGGTAAATTAGGCAAGGCCTCTTGTTTTTGTAAATTCAAAGTATAAAGCGCGGCGTGCGTTAATGATGGTAAAAGAAGTCTGGCAACTTGGCCGAGTCTTCTGGAACTTAGAAAGTGAAGAACTTTTTCAGCTTCTCTCGTGTCATCGAATAATCGTTTTTGACGATGAGCTGGTACAGGTTGGGCCGATGCCCAGGTCGTTGACCATGCATTCTCGGGAATTAACATTCTTGGTGAGAGATGACCTACAAAAGTATATATTTTATTTATTTCTATTTAATTGTATTATTAATCGTTAGTAATAGTAATTTAAATTCTTCGTTGTTTTAATATACGTTTAAATCTTATAAAAATAATATTTATTCTAAATATTTAAGATATATATTAACTGACCATTTGGTTGACCCCATTCATTGGTTCCTTTATCTTCAATCCAATCACGAGGAGAATACCATCTAATAAAATCTTCTAATATTGCACCTGGATTAGCAGCCTATTTAATTAAAATAATAATAATATTATTATTATTATTATAATATTATATCGAATAAAACATTCATTACAATTCTTTTTCTTTCAACTTTTAGTATATTTTGTTAACACCTGTTATTTAAATAATATCATTTATATACTTTAAAAGATTCCATGTCGGAAAGCAACGAAGCGCTCATCATACGGGCTCGCATTTCTGACGCATATTTGTCGGTTCCCAGCTGCATCATTACTTGAGCGTCTTCTTCCAATTGGTCTTCCGTTTTTGGAACAGGATCTTGCGTTATAGGTAAATAAAGAGGATCACCTGTTTGTAATAATCTACAAATATTCAATATATATCATATCACGTGTCTTAAATTTATCGATAATCAAATACTTATTTAATTAATTACCTAATCAATCAATTTATTTATATGATTAATATTTATACTTATTTATTAATTATACCTCAATGATGGATGCTTTGCAGATCTTCCAGCTGGCCTATTCCATAACAAATGTTTTGCTTTTATTTGTGCATTCGTTCCTGCATTTTCTAATACTTCGCTTGTACATTCAAAAAATTCTTCCTCCTCTGATTCTACAACAAATGTATATTAATAGTAATAATATATATTATATTATTTTGCTATCAATTTCAATATAATAATTATTTGTTTTTGTTTCTTTTTATTTTTATATAAGTTACATGTTATATTAATATTAATATTAATATTATACATTACTATACCTGTTTCAAAGTCTTCGTATTCTACACTCTGTGATTTATTAATCGAATCTTCCCTATTTTTCTTCCTTTCGATGCAACAATTCATCATCTATAATAATCAAATAATTTTTACAAATAAATTTTTGTAAAATAATTTTTAAAAATCAAACCTAATGTACCTGTAATTTTTGATGTAACAAACAAGTTCTAACGGAGTCTGGGAAACCAGGAGCAATTCTAAAAGAATAAAAATTGTAAGAATTACTGCGCGTTGTATTTTACAGTTCTTATTCTTTTTTTTTTATTTATAAACAAGAATACAATTCGGTGAACAATACCAAATGAATCTTCTTTAATACTTTTTTATTATTTTTTTTTTTGTAATCACACAAGATGACCGAAATATCAAAGTTGATTCGAACGAGACAAAAGTTAACGGTTAAACTGGTTTTCTCGTCTGGTCGCACACTTCGTTTGTTAAAAAGTATCGATTTTATAAATTTCACGAATCTTTTCTTTCCTGTTAATCATACTTACGTTATAAATTATATAAACATAATTTTATTACCACGATGTAAAACATATCGCGTAGTTTATCAGATCGAATGTAAATTTTTGAATATAAGCACAATGTAAAAAAAAGATTATCTCATTGTAATAATATTATTTCAATGAGAACAAATTCTTATTCTTACTTTCTTCTCTTCACTTTTTCTTTTATGAAACATTAAAAGAAAAAGATTAATCAAATTCTCACTATTATTTTAATATCCTGTATTTACATAACTTATGTTAGTTTTCACTCATTTTTTAATATTACAAAAAATATATATATATATATATATAAAACAAAGAAAAGAAAAAAAACAAAATAAAATCAATTGGAAGGCTAATAAATTTTTGATCATTCGTTTCTGTTTGTTGCCTGTCTGACCAATATTACACCACGTGCAGATGTAATTTGAAGAAATTATACAAGATTTTTGTTGTATAAAAAATAAAAAAAAAATAAAAAAAAGATTAATTGGACAAGGGGTTAATGTATGGGTTTGGTCAAAGTATTTCCATATTTTCTTTATGAAACAATATTACACGTGTAGATTTAATTTGAAAAAATAAAAAAAAAAAAAAAAAAGAACCAAATAAGGAGTTAACATAGAAATGAAATATTTGACGAAATATACAAGAATTTAGGTGTACAAAAAATATAAAAAAAAAATCAAATAAAATTAATTGGAAAAGGGGCTAAATAATGTATGGGTGTGTTCAAGGTGTTTCCGCTTTTTTTTTTTACGGAACGATATTACACACGCAGGTATAACTCGAAAGAGAAAAGAAGAGAACCTCCTTTTATTTGGAAAGGTGTATATCCACCTCTACTACATACCATGCCTACCTTTTAGATACAACCCTACTCCAACAGTTAGTTCGTTCAGGCAGGAGACAGGATTCTAGGGGGGCTGGTCAGAGTCTTCCTCAGAAGACTTGTCGCAGTCGGGTACAAAACCTCGACGCCGATGTGAGTTCGAAAGAAGAAGTTAACGGTGTGGCGTGGTAACCCCCGGGGGTCAGTCTCCATTTTTCTTTTTTTTTTTCTTTTCATTTTTTGTTTGTTTATTTGTTTGTTTGTTTTCTTCATCTTCTTCTTTTTCTTCTCATTTTCTGTTACATATATTCGATCTCAATTTCTTTTTATAATAAATATAAAGAAAAAATACGTAAAATCTGTGTCGTGTTTATTCAACGTGAGTTAAAAAAAAACAAGAAGGAAAAGAAAAAAAGAAAAATAAGAATTAAATACTTTTAGTGAACAGGTGTGCAATAGGACAGGTGTACAACGAACTATCATTCGATTAGTTTCTTTCTTTTTATATATTACGGAAATTCAATCGTATGATTATCATCAATGTGGATGCAGTTCGTTGAAGATCAAAGGTTTCGCTATGCTTGTTCCACTGAATGCAAACTATAATCTTAATCACAATTATTCTAATTGTTGATATAAGATAATCATCATCATCATCATTGATTATCATGGATCAAAGAAAACACATTTGTGAAGAAGAATAAAAATATTATAAAAGAAGATTAATGTGTTTAGAATAACATTGAAGATATTTAAGAAGAAACAATGAGTGAGTAAATAAGATGCATTTGAAATTAATTACAAACCTTTTTATCATAATTTTTAATTTAATATCTTTAGAGATAATAAGAATTATAATATTAATAAGAATCATAATGTTTAATCGCGAAAAAATGAAAAATATAAAATAGTTCGTTTAAAGGTTTGATTGAATTTGATCTAATGTGGTTATATAAAAATAAAATGTGGTATATAAAAATACAAATAAAAGAAATAACTATGAAGAAGAACTATTATATATTGGCATTCCATCTATTTTGCCGTGAACTTCGAAGGGTTAATGCACCCACGCATGTATCTTGTGGCTATCGTCTTCGGTCTATACCGTCCGTCCTTGAACCATGCTACGGGACAGTACCAACGTTCTATAGTCTATGCGATCTTTCCTTTCAAAGAATCTAACTTAATACACGTACATACCATAGAAATCATCACTATTCGTTCTATTTTTTGTAATATTAAAAATTTCAATAATTTAACAAAACAAAAAGAAAAGATCAATTATTTATATCCAACTTCATCAGAATCCAATTCATTTCGGTAAAAATCAATAAATTATATCGTACATTTAATTCACGATAAGAGAAGAAAATAAAATGTTAAACGAAAAAATACTGAAGAATATATTTATGATGAAATATTTGTTCGAAATAATTAGAAGATTATTATAACCTCTTTGCACTCGAGGGCTCCGTTATAGAGACGATAAAAAAAAAAAAAAACTGAAGCAAATTCAATTTAGTCTACAACATACCAACTATGACATTTCTTTTAATGCGCATATATCATTTATTTATAACATGTAAATATGATTTTTCTATTGAAATTACTTTGAGTTGTTGGTAATATGAATGAAAAAAAAACTTCGAGTGCAAAGGGTTAAATGTCGACAAATATGGATGGAAATTTTGAAGATGTTAAAAAAAAAAAAAAAAGAAAAAGAAGAATGTACAAAATATTAAATACATTCTAGTCTAAAAAAAAAAAAAAGAAATTAATTAATTATCGAGTAATTATTTAAAAATTAGCAAAGATTGGAATAAAGTGTTTGTAATTTTTTTTTTTTTAATGAATTTCGAAACGATAACATATCATTTAAATTTGATGTTGTCTTTTTATATATATATATATAAGTAAATTTATATTATACAAAACGAAGTATTAAGATTAACGATCAGCTGAGAATATAACTATGGCTATCATCGCGGTGAAATCTATGAAGATTTGCACGTGAAACGTTCAACGAGCATGGCAATAAGTGGTCCGTTTGTCCGATATATTCGTACGATCATCAGACCGTGTTACTGTTCTTCCGCTTCGTTTCTTACATTAATATATATATATATATAATTATTTCTATTTATTTTTTCTTATTTAAAAAGAAAAAGAAAAAATAAATTCGAACGATACTTATATCATTTTATTAAGATTAACAATTTTAAAGATTCAATTATATAAATAAACAGTGTTGACGAATAAATAAAATATCGAATTATTCGAAAAGTTCATACCTATTTAAAAAAAAAAAAAACAAAAAAAAAACCAACAAATATTAATCGTATCGATTCTTAACCCTCCACCGGCAACGTGGATCTATTAAGAGATCAATGTTATGTTTATTTTTAATTTAAAATCGTAAATAACAAAATAAATTATATTAAATAATATTTTAGAGACCCTAAAAGAATATCAGTAAATTATATTAGATTTTTTAAAAATAACTATAGCATCAAAAAAATTCAACCCACGGGGTGTTCATAAAATCTACCTTGCTTGACGGCGGGGTTAGAAAAAAAAAAAGAATTTATGTAATTTATAAAAAATATTAATCGGCATTAGTTTTTCGTACAATGTAATGCATAAATCTTATGGTTGATGAAAATGATTTTAACAATTTTTAGAAAAAAATTAATCTAATTAAATAATTCATTTATAAAAATCGGTATAAACTTATCAGGCAATTCAATAATATATAAAATATCGTAACAAGGATCAAAACCATGATCTTAATCTCGACTTATGGTGTGATGAACGAGGAGATATAACAACCGATCGTGTTAGTGAAAGTTTCACGTCATTGGGTCGAAGACACCTGTATACGTTACACTCACTTAATTTATATCACATAACAATCTAACAAATCATATGTCACAAATAGTTGAACATTACTATACCATATAATACTAGGAACAATTTTTATATTAATTGCATCTTTTTCAATAATAAAAAAAATATTAAAAAAATCGATAATATTGAATTAGCATCGATATGAAATGATAAATTTTATGTTCAACGAAAATATTTGATAATAATAATCCGAATAAATAAATATACTGATTGGTCATCGAACCTTGAACTTTTTCTTGTCGGTGTAATCGTAGCCTTTTAGTGGTTAAAACTTCCTTTCTAAGATTCTTCTAACTTTTCATTCGCGAGAATAGAAAATTTCATAGATCTTGTTTAGAAAGGTGTTGTACTCGCCCCCTCGTGGCCAGGGTTGCGTTTTGTGGTCACGTTTCTCGCATAGTATTTACGGCTGATCAACCGCAAAAGTGAACGTTGAATGTAAAGAGGAATGTTATTTTTATTAATTTATTATTATCACCAAGGAACGTTTTTGATATGCACACGTTTCTAATATGTCAAACAACATTGTCTTTTTTTTTTCAATATTTCCAATTAACAGGATACTTTTATAATTTTCTTTTTTCAAATATAATTTTAGTTAAAAAATAAAGAAAAAAATATTCTTTATTTAAAAGAGAAATAATAATAATAATATTATTATTATTATTGTATTTTTAATTTCGAACACTCTCGCTTTTTCTTAGATTGCGTACAAGTTTTTTAACCTGTAATATAAACTTTCTTTTGTTCCGGATCACAAAATAGTTATTATATTTATAAGAAAATGAATCGAAATCATATTCGCAATACGCATTTTACTTTCGATACGATATTGAAAGGAAATAACCGTATCTAAAAGTATATCTTGTATATTCTAATAATAATCGATCGAGAGTTAGTTTCTAATGCCCATATTAATAGATTTTATAAATTCATTGAAGATAATATTTAAAAAAAAAAAAATAACTTGAAATATATTTAACAAACGTTGCAACGACAATAGTAAATTATATCAAACAATCTCAACGATAAAATAAAATAACGTAATATCGCAAAATAATAGTTGGAGTTGGAAAATTTAGAAATTTCGTTTTGTTCGTTAATTAATTTGAATATTATTGTTTATAAATAAATCGCGCGCAAAAAAAAAAGAAAAGATAATGTTAAAATTTCTTAGTATGACCTAATGCTAACCTACATCTTGATAAAACCAATGGAAACTGAGTTACTCGAGAGTCGTAGCTCTCATTTCCGGTTCCCGCTTCTTAACTTCCGTCCTCAGACGACTAGGAACTTAATTGCAAATGCCGATGGATGCAAAAGCATAGGTTAAATAATTATATTTACTGATCGATCGATAGATCCTACAGAAATTAATAATTTATAGAAATAATTTAAATAAAAATAAAGTAATTTAAATAGAAAAAAGAGAGAAAAAGAAGAGAAATACATCCAATATAAAAATGGCGGCCCTCGCAAAATTCAATCGTAAATTTTTAATCGCGATTCAACGATTAAATAAAATAAATTAACAATCTAAATATTATATTATGCAATTGTAATTTTATAAATTATATCGTATCAATCGATCTAAAAGAAACTGTATAATAAAATAAATTAAAAATAATTGTTACGTTCTCGTATCGATCAAAAAAAAACAGAATATAACAAACTTGAATTAGAAATTAATTATAAGAAAAATTTTAATCTAAAATTGATCTACTAAATTCGATAGATCGATCTCGATCGTAATCTTTTTTTCAACACATTGAATTATTACATAATTACGTATATATAACTCACAATTATATAATAATTATCAGAAGTAAAAGAACTCGTTACGAATTCACGCATTAACCACCCCACACGCGTGAATTATGTATCTTTGACTGGTAAAGAAAAATAAAATAAAATAATAATCTAAAGAGAGAAAGAAAAACATTTATATAACCGGAAGAAACGTTTCACCGGAATAAAACAATTGCATGCGTAACATAAATACGTACGATCCTAATCTATGGTGTGAAGCTTAAAAGTTCCGGTTCACTTGAAGAATACTGGTTACATCCTTAACTTGACAACTTTTTTTTTTTATTAACTATAATTAACCCTCTTTACTTCCCACACCTACTTTTCTCACTCTCTCTTTTCCTTTTTAGAATTGAAATTATGAAAACTGAATAAACAACAATTTCTCTTAATACTGTTCCAAATATTTTCAATACAAAAATGCGTAAATTAAAAATTTGAATAATAATAAAAAAGAAAAAGAAAGAAAGAATTGTGACTCTACCACGAACAGGGTTGAAAAGTTTTGTGAGAGCCAAATACTTATTTAATAAATAATTATATATATTTATATTTATAATTTATATAGTTAAAAATATTGATTATTTTTAAATTGACTGAGAGGGT
>NW_014569595.1:118832-120301 GCF_001313835.1 Polistes canadensis
ATACATAATATATTTAATTATATATAAAAGAAAATTATAATAATAATATTGAAATCAATGTTATCTAATTGTAAGAGAAAGTTGTATTCCCAATGATTTGAATATTCTTATTAGAATTAGAACAAGACGTTGCATTATGAGAAGATCCTTTTATCCTATCTAAATTATATTATTTTAAACGTAATTTATATAACTTAAGAATGCTATGATGAAATAATACTGACGAGTTTTAAAATGTCAACCAAATCAAATTTGGAAAACATTGTCGAGGCAAAATTTGTTCACGTGTCAATTCTTTTATATTACAAAACTCGCATGTTTTTCGTGATTCGTTATTGTGTAATTAATGTCCTACTATGTTGTGAAATACGAAATGAACGTCACCTTCTTCACAATAATGCTTACGAAATGTTACAAGAATGTAAACGCAAGAAAAAGAAAAAAAAGAAATGATACAAGTCTCGGATTAGGTCAATCGTGATTTTGCATGCGAATTTAATTACACTCGTGTGTTCTAATTTATTATATATTGCCGATTCAAATTATTTTCTTATTCTTTTTCCTCTGTTTTTTTTTTTGTTTGTAAATATTTTATTTATCATATTTTTGGAAAGATAAACTGTGTTATAAAATTATTGAACGCTTTCTATCAGTTAATTCGTTCTACCACTTTCCAATCCGTCTCGTACGAGATAAGTGCGTTTAATTTAGGTTCTAAGTATTACGCAAGATTAGGGTAAAAATAACAAAAAAAAAGATATAAAATAAAAAACAAACTGCAGTTAGAGAAATTAAGTAAAATTGTATCTACGCATAAAATAGACACTTTAGTAATAAATAAACCAAATGAATTTAATGAAAATAATTATTATTACATATAACGGAAAAATAAAATATAAAAATAACGCGTTCGCGAGGTTATACAAATAAAATAATTGGATAAATAATTAATTATTTAACTATTATATTATATTACAAACTATTATTATTATTATTATTATTGACGAAAAATAAACTATATATATATATATATATATAAAAAAGCTGCATAAAAAAATAAATATAAAAACAAATTCGATCGAATCGTTTTTCGATTCCTGTCTTCGATCCTCCGGTCTACTTAACACAAGAAATAAAAATAAGAAAAAGAAGAAGAGTGACAATCGATTCTCCATCGATTCGGAAAACGTTAGCTGGCGTGAAAATAAACGTTTCGCATCGTTGAATTCGACAGCCGGCGCCTACCTTATAATAGTATAAACAAGACACTCGAATTTGTCGAGGGAACCTTTTTAAACCTGTTCGATATCTCGATTTGCCGGACATTCTCGAGAGAAAAGCGAACGTCGACGGAGCGAAACCAATTGGAACAACGATCTATATTGTTATCTCGATATTTTATTTATTTTTGTTTTGTTTTATTTTTTAAATCATTCGAGATCTTTCTCGAATTTCTTCTTCTCCAAAAA